>NW_006383008.1:1095168-1100278 GCF_000327345.1 Myotis davidii
GAGGCGGTGCCCCAACCCCCAATCAGCCCTACCCTGAGTGTGACTGAGGGTGGCATCGCAACCTCCCAATCTGCCCTGCTCTGTGCATTACAGGGGGCAGCGCCCCAATTCCCCAATCGGCCCTGCTCTGAGCCCGACCAGGGGCTGCATAGGCTGCACCTAGGGATTGGGCTTGCCCTCTGCCACCCGGGAGCGGGCCTAAGCTAGCAGGTCGTTATCCCCCGATGGTTCCCAGAATGTGAGAGGGCACAGGCCGGGCTGAGGGACCTCCTCCTCCCCCCAAGTACCCAAGTTTTTGTGCACCGGGCCCCTAGTATGTATGTATGTATATGTATGTATGTATGTGTATATGTATACACAGATGCTAAGAAAAAGAAAAGGCAGGGAGTGGGAACTTATAGATAAAAATGGCTTAAATGTAAAGTGATCATATGTTTTTTCATCTAAACCAGGATATTTTAGAACGAGAGAAGAAATGCTATTGAAATGGGACTCTGGAAAATCCAGAATGTAGAGTCATACCACTGAAGAGGCATAGCTGCCAAATTAAAGAGATAGGCCATTTAATGGGTCCTGATTTGAACAAACCAACTCTAAAAATTTGTGAATATCGGACATTTTACAAAAAACTGATTGGAAACCTAATGATGTTAAGAAATCATTAAGTTTCTTTTTGTAGTAATGATATTATGAATGTGTTTTAATACTTTATCTTTTACAGATTCATAAAATATTTACACATTTGAAATGATATGATGTATGGGATTAGGTCTCAAATGATTTATGCTGTTGGTAGAGGAATTGGGGTAATAGAGATAATAGTCCATAAATTGATAATATTTGAAACTGGATGGGTAGTATATGTTAATTTATTATTTTTCTCTCTGCCATTATTTATGTTTGGAAGTTTAAGTAATTATTTGAATTGTCATTTAGTTCATTTAAAAAATACTGCCAGTATCTTAGAAATTCCCCATATGTCCACTCCCAAGCAGACCACTCTTGGTTTTCTCTAAAGTTAACCACCATGAACATATGTAATACTTTTAATACTTTCAACAATAAAGAATTTAAATTAAAAAAATAAAAAATAAAGTTAACCACCCTGCCTTCCCTTATACCTTCATTACTATATAATTATCACTAAACACTATAATTTAGTTTTCATATAAATGGAAGCATCCAGTACTTAGTCTTCTGTGTATGTGTATGTTTTAAAATCTATATGATACATGTAATGTGTATTATTCTAGTATATTTATTCTCATTGCTATATTAACATCTCACTGTATGACTACAACAGGAGTATTCATCCATTCTAAAGTGATTGGATATTGGGACACTTCCCAGTTTTTGGCTATTACACATGATGTGTTCTGAGGACACAAGTGCAGTTATTTCTATTAGTTGATTTGAAAAGAAGCTGTACAAAAGGTAAAGGTCAGATAATGTTTTAAGCTCCAAGTTTAGCAAGGAGTGTAAAAGGAGTATATAATGTTGAGTTCACTTCTTTGCAGTTCCCCTTTCTCCAAGATCTTAGAACATTAAATCCCAGCTGCTTTGGTAGTTCCACATTCCAATTTTGTTTTTCTGGGTCACTGGAATTATTTCCTCCTTTCTCTCATAAAGCCACCCCCAGAGGCATACAGATACTGTAGAACAGATCTGGGAATCTAGCAAGGGGATGAATATAGCATCTACTTCATGGGATTGTTGTTATAATTACATAAGGAAATGCCTATATTCTGCTTAACACATAGAGGGCACACGATAAATTCTGGAAAGATGGCATCTTAGAGAAAGAATATGAGATTTAGAATCAGAAGACCTGAGTTAGCATCCCTCCTTGAAGATGTGCTACGGCATGGCCAAAGTTACTTCACCCTTTGTGTGTGTTGCATGCCACTGAATTGGCTCTGACTCCTGGCATCCCTATGAATGTGTGATGTCTACAATGACCTTCCTCAATAGTCCTACTCAACTCCTGCAGATTCATGCCTTTGCCTTCTTTTACAAAGTCAATTCATTCCATACATATTTGGTTTTCCTCTTTTCCCTCTGCCCTCTATTTTCCACAGCATTATTGTCTTTTCCAAAGAACCCTGCTTATCATGATGTCACTGAACTAGGACAGCCTCAGTTTTGTCATTTTTGCCTCCAGTGATGTTTCAGGCTTAATTTGCTCTAAGACCCACTTCATCTTCCTGGAAGCCCAGGGTATCTATAGAGCCCTCCTCCAGCATCATATTTCAAATGAATCTATTTTTTTCCTACCAACCTTCTTCACTGTCCAACGTTTGCATCTGTACATAATAATTGGGAATATGTGGATGATCTTAGACTTGGTCTCTAATGACACATCTTTTTTCTTTTCTCTGTGATCTTTCCTAATTCTTCCATTACTGCCCTTGCAAGCCTTAGCCTTCTCTTGATTTCTTGGCTGCAATCTCCATTTTAATTGATGATCGAAGCAAGGTGTGCAAAATCTTTCACAATTTCAATGTGTTCATTGTCTACATTCAAGTTTTGTATTTCTTCTGTAGTCATGGCATTTGTCCTTTTGCTGCTCATATTCAATTCTACTTTGTCACTTTCTTCTTTCACTTCCATCAGAAGTTATTTCAAATTATTTCTACTTTCTGCCCATAAGATAGTATCATCTGCATATCTTAGCTTACTGATATTTCTTCCACTAATATTCACTCCTCCTTCCTCTGAGTCTAGCCCAGTTTTTCATATGATAGGTTCTGCATACAGATTACACAAATAGGGAAATAAAATGTACCCTTGTCTGACACCTTTGCCTAGGAAACCATTCTGTCTCTCCATACTCTGTCCTGACAGTGGCTTCCTGTCTACAATACACATTATACATCAGAACAATCAAGTGCTGAGGCACGCCCATTTCTTTCAGAGCAACCCATAGCTTTTCATAACTGACACAGTCAAAGCATTTATTGTAGTCTATAAAACATAGGCTCACCCTTTATAAGACTCAATTCTCTTATAAGTGAAATGTGCATAATAATATTAATATTTACACTGCAATTAAAATTTACAGTTACCATTTGTAAAGTTCCCACCACATTTCATGGCAGAAAGCATTCAATAAATTATGTGAGGAAGAAGAAAGAGGAGGAGGAGGAATAGTAGACAGGGAGGAAAAGGAGAGAAAATAATATATTAGGTTTGAGGAACCATGTTTACACATGATAGAAATATATAACAGATAATAGAAAATGTATGTCCATAACTCAGACAAGAGGTTGAATATATTGAGCGAGATCAATAAATGTAATTGCTCCTTCTTATTCTCTCTCAACACACATTTTTTCCCAAAACATTTATCACAATTTATAATTACATATTTATTTGTTTATGAGAGTGTTGTCATCTTCCCAAATTGGTATACATGAGGAAGGGCTATGACTGTTTTATGACTTAATGAAGGACACATAGAACATACTCAGCAAGTATGGTTAACTGAGAATTATCTATTGAAAACCCCTATGTGCATATGATAAATCAGGTGGTTTGTGCTAAGAGTTTGGAAAAAAAGAACTGTAAAACATTGAAATTTAAATGCAGAAATTACTACAGTACCATAAAATAATTCCAATAATTTTAACTTAATAAAATTAGAGAAAGTTTAAAACAATAATTAAAATGATATTCCCAAAGGCTGATGCCAATATGGTTAGTAAATACCAATGTTAACATCACTGTCTGATGTGTAGTAGATGTAGAATAAATATTATGAAATGAATGATAAATTTATGAAATTAATCAATGACCATCTAATGGTTTTATTAAGTCATTTTAAAGATTCACTGTAAATCATAAGATTTCCTAAATGATGCACTAGAACAGATGGACTTAACTGACATCTTCAGAACATTTCAACACAAAGTTACGGAATATAAATTCTTAAGTGCACATGTGTCATTTTCAAAGACAGATGACATATTGGGTCACAGTCTCTTCAAATTCAAGAAGACTGAAATCATATCAAGTATCTTCTCAGATCACAGTGGCATAATATTAGAAATCAACTGCAATAAAAAACAATCAAAAAATTCAAACACGTGGACGCTAAATAGCATGTTATTAAACAATGATTGGGTTACCAAAGAGATCAAAGAAGAAATTTAAAACATCCTAGAAACAAATGACAATGAAAACACAACAATCCAAAATCTATGGGACACAGTGAAAGCAGAACTGAGGGGGAAGTGCATAGCACTACTGGCCTACCAACAAAAACAAGAAAAATTGGTAATAAATTATCTAACTTTACAACTTAAAGAATTAGAAAGAGAGGAGCAAGCAAAGGTCAGAGTGAGCAGAAGGAAGGAAATAATAAAGATAAGAGTGGAAATAAATGACATAGAGGACAAAAAACAATAAAAAAATCAATAAAACCAAGAGCTGGTTCTTTGAAAAGATAAACAAGATTGATGAACCTCTGGCCAGGCTCACCAAGAAGCAAAGAGAGAGAACCCAAATAAAAAAAATAAAAATTGAAAGAGACGAAATAACAACAGACCCCACAGAAATACAAAGGATTGTAAAAAAAATACTATGAACAACTCTATTCCAAAAAACTGGTCACCATAGAAGAAATGAACATATTCCTAAAAAAATATGACTTCCAAAACTCAATCAGAAACAATAAAAGAACCCTGAAAAGGCTGATAACTATGGAGGAAATTGAATCAAAAAACTTCCAGCAAATAAAAGCCCCACGCCAGACGGCTTCACAGGAGAGTTTTACCAAACATTCAAAGAAGAACTAAAATCTATCCTCCTTAGACTATTCCAAAAAAATTAAAGAGGAAGGAACACTTCCAAGCTCTTTCTATGAAACCAGAATTACCCTAATTCCAAAACCAGGTAAAGATACTACAAAGAAAGAAAATTAAGGCCAATATCTCTGATGAACAAAGATGCTAAAATTCTCAACAAAATTCTAGCAAATCAAATACAACATTATTTAGAAAGATCATACACCATGCCCAATTGGGATTTATCCCAAGGATGCACGTTTGGTACAATATCTGCAAATCAATAAATGTGAAACGCCACGCAAACAAAATAAAAACCACATGAC
>NW_006383008.1:1100502-1101289 GCF_000327345.1 Myotis davidii
GACAAGAAGAGTAAATAAAAAGTATTCAAATTGGGAAAAGAAGTAAAACAGTCGTTATTCACAGATGACATGATATTGTACATAGAAAACCCTAAAGATTCCATCAAAACCTACTAGATTTAATAAAGGAATTTGGCAATGTAGCAGGATACAAAATTAACACACAGAAATCTATGTCTTTTTTATACACCAATAATGAACTCACAGAAAGAGAAACAACAAAAACAATCCCATTTAAATTACACCAAAATTATTAAGGTTCCTAGGAATAAACTTAATTAAGGAGGTAAAAGACCTGTACTTGGAAAACTACAGGACATTGAAAAAAAGAGATAGAGGATGACATAAACAAATGGACAAATATACTGTGTTCATCAATTGGTAGAATCAACATCATTAAAATGTCCATACCACCGAAAACAATCTATAGATTTAATGCCATCCCCATTAAAATACCAATGGCATATTTCGCAGACCTAGAACAAACTTTCCAAAAATTCATCTGGAATAAAAAAAAGACCCCAAATAGCGGCAGCAATCCTGAAAAAGAACAAAGAAGGCGGGATCACAATACCAGATATCAAGATGTATTACAAAGCCACTGTTCTCAAAACTGCCTCGTACTGGCACAAGAACAGACATATAGACCAATGGAATAGAATAGAGAACCCAGAAATTGACCCAAACCACTATGCTTAATTAATATTTGACAAAGGAGGCAAGAGCATACAATGGAGTCAAGACAGTCTCTTCAATAAAGAGTATTGGGAAAATTGGACAGATACGT
>NW_006383008.1:1101913-1121323 GCF_000327345.1 Myotis davidii
ATTTGATCCAGTGATCCCACTTCTAGGAATATGTCTCAAGAAAACAGAAACAATAATCAGAAAGGATATATGCATCCCTATGTTCATAGAGACACAATTTACCATGGCTAAGATATGCAAACTGCCTAAGTGCCCATCAGCAGATGAGTGGATTAAAAACCAGTGGTACACCTACACAATGGAATACTATGCTGTTATAAAAAAAAAAAAAGAAGGAACTTTTACCATTTGCAACAGTGGAACTGGAGAGAATTATGCTAAGCAAAATAAGCCAGTTGGAGAAAGATAAATACCACCTGATCTCACTCATATTGGGATATAATAATCAACATAACTGATGAACAAAAGTTAATCCAGAGACTGGGTAGCACTGAGCAGACTGTCTGACCTCAGAGGGAAGGCAAGGGTTGGGGGATAAGAGATCAACCAAAGGACTTGTATGCATACATATAAGCATTACCAATGGGCACAGACACTTAGGGGGGTGAGGGCATGTTCTGGGAGGTGGGGTTGGCCTGGGAGAGGTCAAGGGGGGGGGGGAAGGAGACATATGTAATACTATATGTAATACTTTAAACAATAAAGAATTTTAAAAAATAAATATTATTTTAAAATATACTGCTTAACCAAGGAAAATATAACAATGAAAGGGAAGTAGAGAAAAATACAATGATTATAACAATTGTCACACATAGCATTAGTTGTAAAGTGCAATTTATCTGATAGTCAGTTATAGCAACCAGAAAAAAGAGAAATTTAAGTCAGCAATCCTTGGGAGACTTCAACAAAGATTGTTGTTGGTGCAAAACAACAGATGGTATTCAATAAAGATAGTGGTAAGAATAAATTAAAAATAGCATCAAAAAGAAAAGAAAGAGATACTCTAGCCTAGAGAATAAAATAGGACTATAAAATGTTAACTTGTAGGAAATGAAGCAAATCAATGTAACTTTTATCAAAAAAGCATAGCCTGGCTGGTATGGCTCAGTGGTTGAGTGTTTATCTATGAACCAGGAGGTCATGGTCCAATTCAGGGCACATGCCTGTGTTGCAGGCTCAATCCTAGTGGGGTGAAGAGGGGGGAACATGCAGGAGGCAGCCGATAGATGATTGTCTCTCATCACTGATGTTTCTATCTCTCCCTCCCTCTCCTTTTCTCTCTAAAATCAATAAAAATATATATTAAAAAATATATCCTGCCAGGAAAAAAAAAAAGCTATACTATTCTGGTGAGGTAACCAACAAAATGATCTTTTAAAAGTTTTTAATTCAATGAATTAGATCACATAATGTATGTGGATTTCCATACCTTAAGAGTGTGTAAACATACAAATACATAGTCAATAAAATAATAAAACATATAACAAAATAGTTCCTTTTTAATTAAATCAATACCTCATCATATAATTCAGAAATATGGGAGCAAAGAATTTTGTATAGGACCTTTTGGGTTATCTAATACAACCTCTTCCATATAGAGATTAACACTACCCCAAAAATGATAATAATTTTATCCATTGTAAAATTATAAATATGCATTAAAGGGAAAGTAAATTCAATACAGTATAAATTTTAGGAATTTTCTTCTCTTTATCAGGACTCTGCTATGTACCAGGTAAAGTACTGGGCACTGGGGCCACAGTGAAGAACAAGTCAAATATGGTTCCTACCCTTGTAAGTTTACAGTGTAGTGGAATGGAAAGTTAATAGGCAAACAAACCAATGATCGTATTAAATATCATTTTAAAAGAAGAAGGGACTGTCCGGGAAGTGGTCTTTTAGGAAGTTATAAATTTCTTGGAACAGTTAGAAGATTGGAATAGGGGAGTGAAAATAGGCATGTAGAGAAAACATATAGAGATATATTTTGGCATTGGGAATGTTGCTTTTGTTAATAAACTGGATATGGGAGGAAAGTGTAAAAAGATTCAAGGGGAGTTAGCAACTGGTTAGATGAATTTATCCACTTCCCTACAAAGGAGAGAAATAGAACATATGAATCTAGAGCACAGAAAAAACTGTTAGGATGGGAGATTCAAGTTAAAGTACCAATATGTGTTTTAAATTATTAATGTTTGAGTTGCCTGGGAAGAAAGTATCGAAAAGGGACAAAGATCCAAAACCAAATCCAGAGAAATTCCCACGTTTAGTACGAAGACAGAAGTGGAAAATCAGCCAAACAGGAGGAAAGAATTAGAAGAAAATAAGGAGAATGATCACTTGCAGCTTCTTGCAAGAGAAAAAGTCAGTTTTTAAAAGAAGGCAATCGTCAATTGTGCCAAATGTTGCCCAAAGTATGCTAAGCTTACTCCTCCCTCCACAAACCACTCCTTCTGCCACATTCGGCCTCAGACTCAAGAATATAATAAACCTCTAGGATGTCTCTAAGTTCCTATGTGAAGAGTAAAAAACATTTAGACCCACATATAAAAGGTTCATAAATAAGTTTGCCAATTTTTAGACACAGATAGTAATCTGGAATAATTTGAATTTAATGAACATTTTACTACATACCAAAGTAAACCACAGAGAGATAAAATAGTTAAATATTTTTTTAAAAAAAACAATTGCTGGAAAATGACAAGAAAACAATACAATATTTATCAGATCTATGAAAGATTAGCTTTTTCGGCTTTGAGGCAAAGAAGAAATAATGAAGGAAAAGAACAGATTTTAAAACACAATCACTTAGAACTTCTAGTCAATGAAAAATAGTAATACCAGTACATATAAAAAATACATGTGGGAGAACATGTCTGCAAGTTGTAATGGTTGAGCTTACTGAAACTTATTGGCTCAGCTGCATACAAGCAATAACCAACGTTTCTTCCTCACTACCGTCCCAGACTGATCTCAAAGCTACTTGCAGAAAGTAAAAGTTTAGTCCAGCCTAACATCAAAATTCAACTATAAACTAATGAGATTCTTCTCTCCTTAGGTTTCAGCCTTCCCTAGACTCAAAACTGCATAAAGGGAAGGCATATAAGCAGTTTCTTTACTTTTCTTCATTTCACCTCTTCATAACTATTCTCTAGATGCTATTTTGGTCTCTCTAAAGTTGGAGCTGGGGACGAAAATTATGGGAAAGAGACAGGATACTATGGCTAATGAGCTGTATCTAAGATCTATGTGATTTCTCCTGGGGCATTTCACAGAATGTCTCAGTTCCTTCAAAGTAAAGGACTGTTTCTTATGTTGGCTTTTAAGACAACCTCCCTTGGATCCTAGTTTCTGAGGCTTCCTAGTACCCATTGTTTTTTGGAAAGTCTTCCCCCATCCTCACCCAGAAGATTTGTTTCTCCTGGAAGAAGACTCCTAGACTCTCCAGGCCAAAGTCCCTTTCAAGACGATACAGTTGGGTTTCTTCCCCTTGTCTACTTGGACCAGGGGGAAACTGGAGCATCTTTGCTCTGTCTGGAGTCCTGCAGGTAGCTCCACTCCATTAGCAGGCCCAGCCAGCCAAGCTGTCACTTTTGAACTTCTCATTCATGGGCTGAGTACCTAAATATCCTAAATATCTGTGGACACAGGGCATGCTCTCTAACCAGTGGTTCTCAACCTGTGGGTCGCGACCTCTTTGGGGGTCGAACGACCCTTTCACAGGGGTTGCCTAAGACCATTGGAAAACACATATATAATTACATATTATTTTGGTGATGAATCACTATGCTTTAATTATGTTCAATTTGTAACAATGAAATTGGGGGTCACCACAACATGAGGAACTGTATTAAAAGATCGCGGCATTAAGAAGGTTGAGAACCACTGCTTCTCTTGCTCCTCCCACTTCACTGGAAAGGTGGAAATAGCCCCCTTTCTCCTCCTGGGGAAGTGAGAGAGGAAATGCACACAAACAACTCACTCGCCAAAGAAATTCTACTATCTGATCTCTGTCCTCTTCTCTTTACCCTCAAGAGAGATAACCTGTGTAACTGATCTGTTGTATATTATACTGTTTTGTTTTTAGCCAAAACTCTGAGTCACTAGGAAAATCACAGGTAAAATTAGTTAATGTGTTGCTTCTGTGAATGTTCTACCTGGTGTTCTGTCATTGCTGGTGACACTGTAAATCAGTACAGTCTTTCAGGAGTTATAAAGCTTTTCACATAATATTCTGATGAAAGTACTACCCCAAAAAGCATGAACAATGTCTTTATGTATATGTTCACAACATGTATTGTCTGAAGTAGTACCCAGATGAGAAATGTCAGGGTTAAGTGATAAGTAAAACTTTGTTTCCTCAGAAATTTATATTAACAAATATTTTACATACCATATCTCATTTAAACTTTTGTACATCCAAACCCTTGCGTTTCTGCTCTAGTCTTGACTTTCTAATCTTATGTTCATGACTGGGTCCTAAGTTTGTTGGAATGTTGTTGCATATGAGATGATTTGTGATTAAAGCAGATATAAAGGGAAAAAATTGAATGAGGAAACCCCTAACAAGAACAAGTGCTCAGCTTTCCAAATAGAAAAATGAAATCACTTGAGGCAACAGCCAAAGACTTTGCATTCCCCCCCTCCCCAAACCATCACAACAATTTAATCAGAATCTCTAGGGGTGGGCTGAGGTTTCATTTTCTTTACATTCCCCCACAGGTGATGCTAACGTGCAGCAAAGGTTGCAAACCACAGCCATAAAGGTTATCGTCTAGAGAGGAAAAGAGACAAACAATGAAACACATGAATAATATGTATATTAAGCAGCCACTCAAAATAATAACTATGGAAAAGACGAGTTATAAGATAGGCAAACACTACATATGGCACAAAATCCCCTTATTATCCCACCTCTGCTTCCACTATCACATTTGCTGTTCCCATCATGGGCCTCCTATTTTGTGTGTTAGAAGCTTACCAATCTATGTGCAGGTTCCTAAACATGCCAGGTCCTCTTCGGCCTAATCCTGACTCCCTTTCTCATCCACCTTGATCATTCCTCCTCCTATCTAACTGACAGCTAAAGTGCATTCTCCTACTGATGTCCATCCAGACCTCCAGCCTGACCTGGGTGCCTGTGGGTATTATAGCATTTCTGTTAAAAATGAAACATGTCACACTATAGTGTAATAGTTAGTTATTTATATTTCAGTTTTTATCACTTTGCAAGCAATAATTCTTCTTTATCTCTGAATCTCAGAATCTATCAAAGTGTATTAGCACAGAGGAGGTGCTTAATAAATATTGGGTTACATTTTTAAATGTCTATGACATAATAGAAATACATATGATATAGGCATTAAATGCATACGATATAAAAAGAAGGAAAGAATGAATTCACATTCATAGAATATATTCTAAATAACAATATTTATAACTTCATTTAATTATCACAACATTCTCTAGGCAAATATTTCCTTATGTTACAGATGATAAAGCTAAGGCCAATAGTTTTAAATAATTTATCCTATATTGGAGAGTTAATAAGTACCAAATTCAGGTTTTTAATCCAGCTTTATATAACTAATACTACATGAATTTTTCTTTTATTTTTAATATATTTTCATTGATTTCAGAGAGAAGGGAGAGATAGAAACATTAATGATGAGAGAGAATCATTGATTGGTTGCTTCCTACACACCCCCACTGAGGATTGAGCCTGCAACCCGGGCATATGCCCACACTAGGAATCAAACCATGAACTCCTGGTTCATAGGTTGATGCTCAACCACTGAGCCACACCAGCTGAGCTATTTTCAAAACAAAGCTAGTTATTTTATAGAAGGAAATTACAAGGTGTTTTAGGTATCAGAGGCCACAATCAGGGTAAGTTACCAACAAATAAGAAAGCTAACACATTTTCTATAATGGCCCAAAGTAAATTCGGTTGTAATCAAGCTTGCAGTTGTACTGTTTGTGGAGCAAATTCAGCACAACTAGGCTAATAAAAACACAGTAATTCAGTATGAAACATAATATTTTTTCTGCATTTAACCATTTTATGTTTATTCCATCAATAAAGTCTATCACATTTAACATTATTCAACAAAACTTCTTTGCTAGGATGTTACATAACTATTCTGCAGATTACTTTTTTCAGGACCAAATAGCATTGAAATTCTTTATTCTGTCATCTTCATAGAACTAAGTCGATCACAATGGAAACAAATGTGTAGTACCTATATCTCTGTGCTTATCATTTGTCATACTCTGAAAACAAGTTATTTTTGAGATTTCATTATATGCATTAGCAATAGAAATCAACAACAAAAGCTATCTTAAGTCCTCAAACAAATCCATGATAAATACGTGTAACAGCCCTAGCTGACAGAGCTTCAGCGTGCGAACTGAAAGGTCCCAGGTTCGACTCCAGTCAAGGGCAAATGCCCAGGTTGTGGGCTCAATCCCCAGTGGGGGACTTGCAGGAAGCAGCTGACCCATGATTCTCTCTCATCCATGAATGTTTCTATCTCTCTCTCCCTCTTCCTTCTTCTCTGAAATCAATACAAATATTAAAAATAATAATAAATAAACAACATGTATGTATTGAGAAAGAAACCTTGAAACTTAAGGGCAAACACCTATAGGATGCACAGAGATTACAAAACTAAATTGAATTTGCTCACATGCCATTTTTTCCGAAACCCAAAATCTGCTGAAGACAGCAGATTTCAAAAATAAGAACAAAACTCTTCCTTTTTAAATTTTATTTCTATAGTTGAGGTAACGAAGGCTCAATTCATGAGACTTGCTGAAGCACACATGACTAAAGCAGCCAACATTTGAAACCAGCTCATTGAAAGCCAAACCCATCTTTATACTAAACCATATGAATCTCTCCATTTTGGTTTCTCAAGCCTTGCAAAATCACAGCAAGAAACTCCTATGCAGATCTGCTCTTTTTATTTAATTACTTTTACTCTTTAGGTCAGACTAGATTTTTTAAATCTATCTTTTGTTTATATTGCTTTCAGCATATGATTTCTAGCAATATTGTCATATATATCCTTATATTTTATTATGCAACAAGAGGCCCAGTGCACAAAGTTCATGCATGGATAGGGTCCCTAGGCCTGGCCAGTACTCAGGGCCGATCAGGGCCTTCCGGCTGCCAGTTGGGCCCTTCCTTTGTTCCATGCCGCCTTCTGGTCATCAGCACATGTCATAACGAGTGATCAAACTCCAGTCTCTGGTCGAACTCCCACGGGGACACTTTGCATATTAACCTTTTATATATAGATAGATGTAAAGCAATCCTATATAATAAAACCTTAATATGCAAATCAACCAAAGAGCAGAACAACCGGTCACTATGACGTGCACTGACCACCAGGGGGCAGATGCTCAGCCCGAAGCCAGGCTCATGGCTGATGAGCACAGCGGTGGTGGCGGGAGCCTCTCTCACCTCCAAGGCAGCGCTAAAGACGCCTCAGGGGATGTCTGCCTGCCAGGGAGGGGTCCTAAGCCAGCAGGTGGACATCCCCTGAGGGATCCCGGACTACAAGAGGGCACAGGCCGGGCTGAGGGACACCCCCCCCTCCAGTGCACAAATGTTGTGCACCGGGCCTCTAGTAGTATATATTTATTACTATACATTTACTCAGAATATTGTGTGATATGATTACACAAAATTACTTATAATAGAAAATTTTTCATTAAGGTAAACATGTAATTATTGTTGTAAAACATTGATTTACAATGGTTAAATGAAGACTAGACACACTGCTTGATGTTGAAGATATATTGTTAGTGGATGGAACTGTAAAGAAATGAGAACATGATTAAAGGGACTGTAAAAATACTAGAGGCCCAGTGCACAAAACTTTGTGCACTGGGGGGCAGGGGTCCCTCAGCCCGGCCTGCCCCCTCTCATAGTCCAGGAGCCCTCAGGGGATGTCCTACTACTGGTTTAGGCCCGCTCCTCAGTGGAGGAGTCTGGCCTCCTTTGCAGGAGGCGACAGGCCGATCATGGGAAGGCACCGCTCCCATCACCCCCTCACTGCTGCTGCCTCTGGCTTCCCTCCATGGGAGGCGACCAGGACGATCAGGGGAAGGCAAAGCCCCCATCATGCTGCTGTTGCTGCCACTGCAGCTGCCACGGCTGCCTTAGCCTCAGCCCAGCCCTCACAGCAGCAGCCACTGTGGCTTTCTCAGGAAGGATGTCCAGAAGATGTCTGGTCTAATTAGCATATTACCCTTTTATTAATATATATAACTAGCCATAACCAGTGACTCCAAATGTCTTTAACCTAAAATATTACATCTCAGGGTAGTAATAGAATTTGCAAGTAAGATTACTGAACCAAAGTTGTCAATATTTAAGGAAATGGCTGAAAACTGGAGTGTGTTTTTGTGGGTAATGAGTGGGGAAGAGAATGGAACTACTGCAGAAGTATCCAAGTTTCTCAAAGTCAAATCCTCTAGGGGGCAGACAAGTAGTATAAATGAGTGAGGGAGGAGTGAGATGCGGGAGAGCACATGCTCCGAGTGAGCAGCACACCCACTTCCCGTCAGTTACTGGTATGTGGGAATATGGGCTTTAGTTGGCAGGTCTTACAATTTTTCAAGTAGTAAAAAATACAAAATTTTAATGTCAATATTGTCATGAAATTGAAAAGTATTTACAGGTCAAACACAAAAGAAATACATTTGGCAAATGACAAAATTCTGCTCATGCCAAATTCAGATGCCAGTCACCAATTTATAGTGTTTACTGTTCCTTCCAATGGAAAATAAGATTGCCTTCAGAATGTAACATTATCATATAATAAATGAATCAGAGATATAAAAGTCATCTATACAAAAGGAAAGGCTCTCAGGTAAGAAAGACTTGACTGAATTAATACCCAAAGAAAGACTTGTCAATCTGAAAGAGACTGGTATGTCTAAAACATGGAAATTCAGATACTGAGTCTAGAACAGAAGAATCGATGTTCTGGCTCATTGATTTGAACAATTTATTCCTAACCTTAGAAATCTAAATTGTGGAGATTGCTGCAGCTCTCTTCTGTGCTTAAACACTTTCATGCCTACAAAATTAACCCTTTGAGTAAAAGGTCAGCATTTTTTTAATCTCCATGAGTTGTGTCTCATTATAAATTGATAGGGTTATAGTTTTGTTTGTACATCTGTCTCCAATGAGTGTGGTTAATGAAAGTTCACCCTGAGAAACAAATCAATTCACAGGGTGTTGACAGATGAACAACAGAATTTGGATTTTGGTCAATTCACTAAGGCAAATTCTACTTTCTGAGTTGTGTTGGAAGACACTAGAACTACCAAAATTCACCACCCACTATTTCATTTTACTTCAGTATTACTAAAAAGAATGTTCAGTATTCCAACGGGAAAAAATAGTCAAGAGATTTCTACAATCAGTAGTATGGTGAGTTTAACCTCAATCCCATTCAAAATTCCAGAATGAAATAATAGTTTGTAAGTATGTGAGATAAATAACATGGATTCAGTAAGTATAATTTTTTTAAATAATTTTTAGAAATGTGATATATACAATGTATCTAAACTTTAGAAATATTGACACTTAAAGACTTCTCATTAGTGATTTTAACAATTGTGCTTCACCTCTTACTTGAATAAACAGAGAATTTTTATCACATATTCATGTTATAATGCTGTATAAAGACATACACTGAGTGGCCAGATTATTATGACCACCTGATGTTTGTAAGCAAATTAGCTATAATTTCGTGCTGAAGTTGCTAGGGGGCCAGACCATTATAAACAGGGAAGCAGGTTGTTTACCATGACAGAAGTGATTTTTTTCTGAAGATATGGGTAAACAATGCAATTTAACAGCCTTTGAACGTGGGATATACTGAGTGGCCAGATTATTATGACCACCTGACGTTTGTAGGCAAATTAGCTATAATTTCGCACTGAAGTTTCTAGAGGGCCAGGTCATTACAAAGGTCTGAATAGCACAACATACCTAAGTATCGTTGCTGATCAAGTTCATCCTTTCATGTTGATGGCGTATCCCAATGGAGATGGCTTCTTCCAACAAGACAATGCACCATGCCATGGTGCTCGTATTGTGCAGGAGTGACCCGTTGCACGAAGATTCGCACAATAGTCCTTCCTTCCCCTGGCTGCTGGCACTGGTTTTCCTCTGGCACCGAGGACCCAGGCCTTTGGTCCGGCTGCAGCAGCGAGACTTGGCTTCTCCACTCCGACTGCTCCCAGCCCCTCCTTTTTTTTCCAGCTCCTCCAGCAGAGCTCAGGGCGGACTGGAAGCCTGGGTTGCCCCCAGCGACCCAGGCCCCCTGCAACCCAGCCCCCAGCCCCTCCTTGAGTGAAGCCCAGGGCCAGAGGGAAGCTTGGCTTCCTCTGTTGCCGGAAGCAACCCAAGCCTCCTCCTCACTCCATCTCTGTGGCTGCCGCGATCTTCAGTCATCTTCAGTCTTTGTTTTGCACCTGTGTATGCAAATTAACTGCCATCTTTATTGAGTTAATTTGCAAAGTCACTCTAATTGGCTGGTGGGTGTAGCGGAGTGGCAGAGTAACAGAGTGATGGTTAATTTGCATGTGTCTCTTTTATTAATGTAGATTATATATACATATATACATATATATGTGTATATATATGTGTGTATACACACACACACATACACACACACACACAGTATAATGAATGACAGAACCAGAAGTCAAAATTTATAGGGTAGAATGGGATGAGTCCAAGTTATATTTATTTGAATTAAATTTAATATTTTTCATTCCAGTTTCTAAAACCAAATGCTTGAAATAGCATGACAACATCAAAATATACATATTTGGAAGAGAAAAACTGTGAAAAATTTTTGGCAATAATATAAAATGAAGTAAATAGCATAATTAATGGAAATTTAGTTCAATGCAATTTAATATTTTTTCATATATAGAAAGAGAGAGGTGATAGTCACTTTCCTATATGAAGTCAAACCATATCTAGGTCTGTCTTTAGGCCCAGGTACCATTTCTTAAAAGGGTTATGGAACTCATTTATAAGGCAGGAAACAAGAGTTTAAGAAAGAGCAACAAAACCAAGTTAAATGAAGGACAACTGAAGGAACTAAGGATATTAGGCCATCAGGTGGAGAAAATCAAATAAAATGTAAGAATCATCTAATATCAGAAGAGATAAAATAGGGACAAAATGCAGATCTGTTCAGTGTGATCACCAGGAGTGGAACTTGGAACATGGTAAATGTTTCAGGAAACCATATTTCACTTCACTGCCAAGAATTTTCTCATGGTCAGAGTTACCAAAAGACAAATGGATTCTTCAGGAAGAAAGAGTTCCCCATCCTTAAAGATATTTATGTGGGCAGTGAATAAATACTTAGTAAAAGTGTTGCAGATAGGGTTCACATATTGAATGGTTCATCACTGGATTTGGCTAATAATTAAATTTTTTTTTCTGAAGAATTTAGTGTCTTAAGGATTTCCTTGTACATATGATGCAAATTTAATTTTGAAAATACTTGTTCATCTTTTTTCATATACTTAATTTAAAAGCACACTGAAATGTGTTAAATATAAATATTATCCACACAGCAGTGTGTTTTCCTGCACCACCAGTTTCCCACTTGGGTACCATTCTGGCAGGTGTTCTCCCCACACATGTGTGCCACACGTTCAGCTAATTGCTAGACACTGCCATGGTGTAACAGCATAGCACATGTTCTCTGACAGCCCAAAGTTGGCTCTATGATAACAAGTGAATACATAATCAAGTGTGTCCTGAAAAGATAGTATTAGAGCTAATGTTAGTGTTTATTTTAAGTTTTGGGTGCTGATTCCCTGACTAGGTAAGAAATGTGATCTGCTTTTAGTTATAGTTACTAATTCAGTCTTGGAAACAAAATCCCTTCCTCTTACTAGTACTTTCAAGCTTCTATGTCTATTCACTAAAGAGAATGAAAACATTGAAAGGCAATCTTTATAGGATAGTTATACAGTGGGGCCTTGACTAACGAGTGTCCCAACTAACGAGTTTTTTGAGATACCAGCTGTCTCTCCGTGGAGTTTTTGCATTGAGTTGATACAGTAATTTGAGTTAATGAGCTCCTTAACGAGTTCCTTAACAAGCTCGGTCTCAGAAGGAATTAAACTCGTAAGTCAAGGCCCCACTGTAATTGCCAACTACTTATCTGTGTAACTCAGGATGTTCTGATACTGTGCAACCAAGTCAAAATACAGAACTAAATTATACATTGAGGCAGCCAGGGGACACCATAACACATACCCTCAAATATCAAATTTGGAATCATCTGGTCATACTGGACTCACTGACAGATTTTATAGTAAGAAAATATTACACATATGAACATATATGATACTATAGGCTAGTAAAATGTCATTTTCATTTGTTTAAATGCTGGGGATTATAAACAATATTTCATTTTTAAAATGTATTTTTCTGATGTTTAAAACTGTATGCCTAACTGTATGAAAACCACTGGCATAATCATTAAGATTCTTTAAAAACCATAAAGCTATGATTTTAGCTATGATTTTATGTGATATAATACTGATCATAAGAAAACTATCTTGTCTTTACTAAATCCTATGATTTTTATTTTTTTAAACTATGTTTTTATTGATTTTTAGGGAGAAAAAAGGGGGAGTAAGAGAGAGAGAAACGTCAATGATGGGAGAGAACCATTAATCGATCGGTTGCCTACTGTACAACACCCTCTGGGTATCGAGCCCACAACCCAGGCATGTGCCCTAACCAGTAATCAAACCAGCAACGTATTGGTTTATGGGTCAATGCTCAACCACTGAGCCACACTGGCTGAGCTACATGATTTTCTTAAAAGGGCTAGAGCTAACTTAATGTAAACAATCATATGGTGTTTTAATACTATACAAAAAGAGACATTAAGTGCATCTCTACATTTATAAACATGCCTCAGTTCATACTTCACATTTATAACATGCAGGTTACTAATATTCACCATATCCATTATGTAAATTATAAATAAGGTATAATTTAAACCAAGAATTATTTTTGTTTTAATTAATTACACTGTTTTATTTTAATAGAATTAATGTGAAAAAAGATTATAACTACCTGATTCCAGTGAAACAAAATTATCTGAACCCTCTATAAAAAGGTAGTGCATGGAATTTTTAAAAAGATAAAGGAATATAGTATTTGAGAAGGACAAAAGCAAAAAAGGAAGGTTCACTTAACCTCATAGGAAGTGACAGATAGGAAGTGGACTTATTTGACCAAGCGACTTTGGCTGTCAAGCAATTTCCCATCCTAAACACAATCTGTCCCAGGACTCAGAGTCATCAGAATAAATCTGAGAGCCATTTTAAAGGAGAATCAAGTAAGATCTGGAATGAAAATTTCATTGCAAAGCAAAACAAAAATTTGTAATAATTTTCTATAATAAAAGAACACTTTTTTAGCACTTTTATTACAGAAGCAATTCTAAATAAGTGAGGTTTTCTTATAATAGCTTTTCTGTAATAATGGTGCTTTATAACAGAAGTGCTATTATTACAGAAACAGCATTGCAATAATGGCATTATTATTGTTGAGTACTTCCTATAACGAAAACGCTAAATAAGCCTATCTATATTAAAGAAATTTCAATTTTCTTCCTTCTCAGAGATAAACTTGCTTTGGTTAGTCACTTTCATATGATTATATTACAAATAATCTTGTATGGATTGGCCCAACATTGAAAGATATGTCCAGTTCATACAGACTCCAATGATATCTGACATTGAACTATGAGTTATGCTCTCACTTCTAGCATTAGCTATTGAGTGACCTTGAATATGTTGAGTTCCCCATTCCAATAAGTAGATGATAGATAGATGATAGATTCTTTCTAATTCCCATTGGAAACCTTCCCTAATAGCATTAATTACATATTTTTACTTCTTTGTTTTAAACTCGTTGATGTACTACTTTATAACTGTTGCATTTATTCTATTGGAATAAATTTATATCCTCAAGTTAGATGCTGAATAATGTAAGAATTACTTTGGGGAAAAAATATCTTCCCTTAAACAGAGCCCTGAATATATGGGTAATTTTTTAAAAAACTATCTTTATGTTGAATGTATTACAGATGTCTCCTTTCCTCCCCCTCCCCCCCACCCCCCGTATAATGGGTGATTTTTAAATTTTAATTAAAATGCATCTGATAACAAAGTTCTAAAAACTCAAGCAGAATCTGAAAATAACAAGGCTTTATTTCAAAGCTGGTAGAATACAATTTTAAAACTTGAAACATTTTCAGGGTGAAGCAACAATATATTGGAAGTGATAAAAACATAATGTTCAATAATAAGAGTTCAAAAAATTGCCTCAAAAGAAGTCTTATGTCCTCATCAAGTATATTACTATAAATTTCACTTCTCATTCAACAAATATGTATTGTTTTGTCATATATTTAGAGAGTATTCACCCAAAGAACTTAACTATACATGGAAATGAGTAAGTAAATATAAATTTATAAAATTCTACTTTTTTATTAAAGATATCTCATAATCCTTTGATGATAAGCTTTCAGCAGAGAAAAGACTTTAAATTCCAAAGGTACTGACCTTTTTAACATTAAAATAAAATCATATATATTTCCAGGTTGATACAATTAGATTATATTATCAGGTTAAGATGCAATCTGAAAAACTCAAGTTCAATATATTCATAATTTCTACAGTCATTTTTTTATATTTTAGACTGTCATGAGTGTTTCCAGTGTGTAATCTGATAAAATGAACTTATTTTATTATTGATTGCGAGCAGGAGAAGGTTTTGTTAGAATGAATATATAACACAAAAACATTCCATTTCCACCCAAAAAAGAAGAGTTCTCTTTGGGAAATAACCATACCATGTTTATTCCTCATAATGAAAGCCATCAAGAGCTATCATTTAAAAAAAAATTAAGACATTGCAGGAAAATGGTAAGAGCATTTTTAATCCAAGAAGAAGGAGAGCAAGAAAAAGAACGAAAAGAAGAGAGGAGAAGGAGATGGAAGAGAAGTTAGTAATTACATTTAATAAATTACTAAGAGATAGACTCCAGAAACTCCCTGGGTTCCACTCTAGCTGCACAAATGTACACATACCCACACATAACCTACTTCCTAAGGCCTATTAGCTCAGTCTTGAAGAGAACAGTGTTGAAGTTTCAAAGTACTGGGGTCCAGTCTTCACTGAGATATGTAGTTTTCCACTGTTCTGAGAGGAATGGATATCTAAGATTGACTCAAGATCTGATTGTGTGCCAGATCCCATTCTAGGTAGTTGACATGTGTTATTTTATTCCATCTTTACTGTTATCTGATGTTATTGTTATACTATGATCATCAAATGAAAAAATTGGATGATCAAATGAAATAAAGCCCCTTATCTACAGAGACTGTGTAACACATTCCTAACCATCAGAATAGATAGATACACAGGGGTGGGCAAAAGTAGGTTTACACTTGTGAGTACAGAGTTTATTTTTGTATTATGATTTATTCTTGTATTATATATATTTTCCATACAAACAACTGTAATCCTACTGTGCCCGCCCTTGGATTGGTCAAGGGGAGGGGCAACTAGGACACAATGGATCAATCTGGGCAGATTCATCCTGACTGTGAAGGACTTTCTCTAAATGCTCGGTAGAGATATTAGCAGCAATGATCATAGAAAGATCCACATGAGGTCGGAAAGAAAAGTCATTTAAATATCACCAAATGCAATCCCTTTATTCTACAGATGAGAATACTAATATGAGAGATACAATATACCCAGAGTCTAAAGCCCAGACTTGAAGCTTAGGCTCTGTCTCCCAATTTGGATCTCTGTCCTCCATGGTACAGCACCTCTCCATGGGCAGCATGTGTTCTTATAATTTGAACTTGTTTCCTTTGATGATTAGATCATGGTAGGCATAAAGCTGGTTTTATAGTCTTCCTCAAATGTTGGGGGCCAGATGTAAGCTGGCAAGGTCCTCGCACCTGAAGGGGCTAGCAAGGCTGGGACCCTTACCCACACAGTTTTCCCAGACTTGTTTGGATGGCAATTATCAGTAGAATGAGAGCAACCTTTGTAGAATAAGAACAGCCTTTCATAACTTACCAAGAAGTCTGTAACTATTTACTGAGATATGCTGTACTGAGAACTTGTCCTTCTGCTGTGTCTCTCCCTTAGAGATTAAGGGGAACAAAGAATACATTCCTCTTGACAGACCTCCTATACACTTGTTGTGTATAAATAAGATTGTGTGACTAATAAACTCGCTTCCGTTCCTCGAGAACTGGGGTCTTCCCGATCCCGCTTTCCTGTCTTTCTTTCTTTTCTCAATTCCCACCTCCCTGCCTCAGCCCAGCTCAACCTTGTCAGGCTGGTCCTGACACTCAAATAAAAAAAATAATATTAAACTGAGAAAACTCTTTTGTAGGAGGCACTAAATGGAATCATCTTGGAAAATTGAGAAAAATCACTTGAAGCCCTAGCCAGGTTGTTCAGTGAATAGAACATCCACCTGCAAGACTGAAGGGTCACAGGTTTTATTCAGGTCAAGGGCACGTACCTTGGTTGCAGGTTCCCCAGCCCTGGTCCAGGTTCGTGCAGTAGGCAACCAATGGATGTGTCTCTCTCACATCAATGTTTCTCTCTATCTCTCCCTCAAACTTCCACTCTCTCTAAAAACCAATGGAAAAAATACCCTTGGGTGAGGATTAACAACAAAACAAAACAAAAATAAAGAAAAGAAAGAAAGAAAACAGAATATCACTTGACTATTTATAGCTTCAGGCACCTGTGCCTCAGGTAAACCAATACAGGTCTTCTTTCAAAATCATACCCTGCCATTATCTAGTTACAAGAAGTCTAACTTGTTCTGTGCATAATGCCCTTCTCAGATAGTACTTTTAAATTCATGAAAGGAAATGCATATGTAGAAAACAAAATATACACTGAGTGGCTAGATTATTATGACCTCCCCATCAGTACTTCGTTGGGCCACCTTTTGCCTTCAATACTGCGGCGATTCTTCTTGGCATTGACTCCACGAGATATTGAAAGGTGATGCGAGGAATCTGACACCATGCCTGATGAATAGCACTGTCCAGTTCTGTGAGATTTGATGGTTGTGGAACCAGCTGCCTGATGGCTCTTTGAACTTCGTCCCACAAATGCTCAATTGGATTGAGATCTGGTGATTGTGAGGGCCACTTTAACAAGGTAAAGTCTCCCTCATGTTCTTGAAAGCACTCCTGCACAATACGAGCACCGTGGCATGGTGCATTGTCTTGTTGGAAGAAGCCATCTCCATTGGGATACGCCATTAACATGATAGAATGAACTTGATCAGCAATGATACTTAGGTATGCTGTGCTATTCTGACCTTTATAATAATCTGGCCCTCTAGCAACTTCAGCACAAAGTTATAGTTAAGTTGCCTACAAACATCAGATGGTCATAATAATCTGGCCACTCAGTATATTTGTCTTTGGGTGGTGAACACACAATGCAATATGCAGATGATGTATTATAGAACTATACACTTAAAACTTATATAATCTTATTAACCAATATTATTCTAATAAATTTACCAACAAAATAAAAATTAAAAAAATTTCAACATCAAAAATTTTTTAACCACTCTATTGAGGTATGATTGACATACAAAAAGCTACAGATATTTAATGAATAGAGCTTGATGAGCTTGAAAATAAGTATATACCCATAAACCTTCAACACTATCAAAGCTGTATACTTATCCATTAAAAGACAAATGTTTATTCTTTATTATTTCATTAAATAAAAGTATCTAGAAACAATTATAATAATTTAAAATAGTGATGAGATAGATGCAGAGAACAGACTAATGGTTACTAGAAAGAAAGAGGGTGGGAGACTGAGTGAAAATGGTGAAGGGATTAGGAAGTACAAATTGATGGTTATAAAATAGTCATGAGGATATAACAGCACAACATAGGAAATATAGTCAATAATATTATAATAACTATATAGCAGTGGTTCTCAACCTTCTGGCCCTTTAAATACAGTTCCTCATGTTGTGACCCAACCATAAAATTATTTTTGTTGCTACTTCATAACTGTAATGTTGCTACTGTTATGAATTGTAATGTAAACATCTGATATGCAGGATGGTCTTAGGCAACCCCTGTGAAAGGGTCATTCGACCACCAAAGGGGTCACGACCCACAGGTTGAGAACCACTACTATATAGGGTGTCAAATGGATACTGGAAATATCAGAGGGATAACTTTGTAAAGTATATGATTGTCTAATCCCTTTGTAGTACACCTAAAACTAACACAAAATAATGTTTAATGTCAACTGTAATTGAAAAATAAAATTTCACAAACTTATAATTTTCAATTATACCCAGTAATTTATGCTGACTGTGTGTGTATAAATAACTTGAGTTATGAGGATAAATAACTTGAGTTATCCTATATAATAAGAGAGGGATATGCTAATTAGCCTGAACATGCTAAGTAGTCACGACCGGATATGCTAATTCATCATGGCCAGTATGCAAACTGACCATCACTCCAACACAATAATAAGAGAGGGATATAGTAATTAGCCTTGATATGCTAATTAGTCACAAACAGTATGCAAATTGATCATCACTCAAACACACAAGATGGCCACCACAAGATGGCTGGCAGGGGAGGGCAGTTGGGGGGGACCAGGCCTGCAGGGGAAGGCAGTTAGGAATGACTGGGCCTACAGGGGAGTGCAGTTGGGGGTGACTGGGCCTGCAGGGGAGGGCAGTTGAGGGCAACCAGGCCTGCAGGGAAGGGCAGTTGGGGGTGATCGGGCCAGCAGGGGAACAGTTAGGCATCAATCAGGCTGGCAGGTTAGCTGTTAGGAATGATCAGGCTGGCAGGCAGAAGCGGTTAGGGAGAATCAGGTTGGCAGGCAGGTGAGTGGTTGGGAGCCAGCAGTAATGGATTGTGAGAGGGATGTCCAACTGCCCATTAGGGATCGGGCCTAAACGGGCAGTCAGATATCCCTCGAGGGGTCCCAGATTGGAGAGGGTACAGGCTGGGCTGAGGAACACCCCACCCCTCAGTGCACGAATTTCATGCACCCGGCCTCTAGTCTATAATAATTATAGTGCAATATGAAACTATCAATGAATTTTATTATTACTAAAATTGCAAGTAATGCTAACACCACTGTTGTTTGTTACCTACTTCATAATTGAAGGAAACACTAAGTTTCATTAAGAATTTTGCTCTCTGAGTTTTATCCATAAACCCCTTTTGAACCCCAGATTTTATAAAATCCTAATTTCAAGAAAAAGCCAATGTGACAAGTGATTGAAAAAGAAAAAAAAAATCTAGAGGTTTAATTTAAGTTCCTAGACAATGGATCACACAAAAGGATAGAATTTTTATATCCCCTAAATCTCAAATACTCATTGCATAATTCCACGTTCCAAAATTATTATTTTTTTT
>NW_006383008.1:1123089-1127228 GCF_000327345.1 Myotis davidii
ATTTTTAACAATGTATCTTAAGGGATATATACATAGGAAAATATATAAAAACAATTAAGGTAATGATTTTATAATGATGAAAACTGGAAGCAATTTAAATGCTGAACAATAGGAAGGCAGTTAACTGAACTCCAATAATGGGCTACTCTGCAAACACTAAGATATTTTAATTATATGCCAAAATTACTTTTTAAAAAATATATTTTTATTGATTTCAGAGAGGAAGGGAGAAGGACAGAGAGACAGAAACATCAATGGTGGGAGAGAATCATTGATTGGCTGCTTCCTGCACACCCCCAACTGGGATGGAGAGGGCAACCCAGGCATGTGCCATGACTGGGAATCTAACCATGACCTGCTGGTTCATAGGTCAACGCTCAACCACTGAGCCAAGTCGGCCAGACCCAAAATTACTTTTATGTATATATTCAACATTTAATAAGGCGTCTCATGAGGCCAATGCTTGAAACAACTGAGAATATTTGTGCTCTACAACTCTAAATATCCAGAGTAAAAAGGAAGAAATGGGAGGGGGAGTGTGTAAATTAAGAATGAGATTTTTTTTTTTTAAATCATCAGACAGTACACAAAGAAGACAAGAATGGTTGAAGGGTAATAAAGCCAATTAGTAGATCAAAGGATAAGAAGCCACATTTTGAAATAAAAGAGTGATAATTTTAAGCAGCAAGAGAGAGATTAGAACAGAGAAGTGATAATGCTATGCAGTTTAGACTGGAGATGTTAGAAAACTGAATAGCAAAAGGGGAAATAAAACCCCCTCTATAAATCAGCTGCCTAAGTTAATTATCCTTTCACATTTTTGGGTCCTGGTTATAAATATTTTGATTCATCAGTTTATCTCTCTATACTATTGTTATTTTTTTATTTTGTTGTTTTACTTCTTATTCCTCAATATATTTATTCTATCATTTCTCTTAAATTGTTCTTTCTTTTTTATCATTCATGAAAACACCCTAACCCCAGTTTTCTTCAGCATCTACTTCTATAATTTGCCCCACAGGTTAAAGCAGATTCCAAAGTCAAATGCTGCTTGTAAGTAATTATATTCCCCAATTTCTAGGTTTCCCTCGGCATTAATTTCTTGCATGCACAGTGCCAACTCACCAGGAAAATGCCATAATACACATGGAATTTACTTAGACTATGTAGAGCTACACATTTGTTACCTCTGGAATCTGTAAGTGCCATATTGAAGGGAAACTAGTCCACCAGCCAGCACCCTAAAACCTCCCAGGGCTGAGCCCAGGAGAAGAAGGTGAAACCCTCTGACTGCATGACATGATAGACTAACTGCACATTGTGGGCAAAGCAGCACTCTGGACTTTAGGTTCCTCACTTGCATAATGGGAATAACAGTGTTGAAGAAAGAGGTTATAATTTATTAAAACGACTATTTATGTGCATTTGATGTTTCTTTTATTTGGGTTTCACTGAGCATCTAAAATTTTTCTATGATTATTTCATCAAATATGTTTTACTCCCCTCATCTCTTTTTTAGGAGTGGAATTACATTCATATTAGACATCACGATATTGTCCCATATGCCATTAATACTCTGCTCCATTTTTTTCAATCTTTATTCTCTCTTTCACTTTGGATAGTTTCTATAATTTGTTATTTTTTAATTCTTTATTGTTCAAGGCATTACATATAGTATTACATTTCGTTTTTCCCCCACTGACCTCTCCCAAACCACCACCCTCCGCCCCCAGCATATGCCCTCACCCACCTAGTGTCTGTGTCCACTGGTTATGTTTATATGCATGCATACAAGTCCTTTATTTGATCTCTTACCACACCCCTCCCATGCTTTCCCTCTGAAATTTGATGGTCTGTTGGATGTTTCTCTGTCTCTGGATATATTTTTGTTCATCACTTTATGTTGTTCATTATATTCCACAAATGGGTGAGCTCATGTGATATTTATCTTTCTCTGACTGGCTTATTTCGTCTAGAATAGTGCTCTCCATGTCCATCCATGCTGTTGTGAAGGGTAAGAGTTCTTTCTTTTGACAGCAGCGTAGTATTCCATTGTGTAGATGTACCACCTTTTCTTGTTTTATTGCCTAAAGTTTTACATATGTCTCCTTTTCCCCCAATTGACTCCTCCCCTCAGCCATCCCCACCCTTGGCAAGCCCCCACCAACCAGTGTCTGTGTCCATTGGTTATGCTAATAACCATGCATACAAGTCCTTTGGTTGCTCTCTAACCCCCTCCCCCTCTCCGCTACCATTTGTCTCTGGATCTATTCTTCTCCATCAAAATATGTTGATCATTATAACCCATATATGAGTGAGATCATGTGGTATTTATCTCTCTCCAACTGGTTTATTTTGCTTAGCATAATGCTCTCCAGTTCCATCCATGCTGTTGCAAATAGCAAAAGTTCCTTCTTTTTTATAGCAGCGTAGTATTCCATTGTGTAGATGTACCACCATTTTTTAATCCACTCATCTACTGATGGGCACTTAGGCTGTTTCCAAATCTTAACTATGGTGAATTGTGCTGCTATGAACATAGGGTGCATATGTCCTTTCTAATTGGTGTTTCTGGTTTCTTGGGGTTTCCTATAAATTTTGGAGATTAGGCCCTTATGGGATATAACATTGGCAAATATGTTCTCCTATGCAGTAGGCTTTCCTGTTGTTTTATTGATGGTTTCTTTTGTGATGCAAAAGCTTTTTATTTTGACGTCGTCCCATTTGTTTATTTTCTCTTTAGTTTCCATTGCCCTAAGAGCTATATCAGTGAAGATATTGTTACAATATATGTTGCTATTTTGCTGTGTATGGGTTCTTCTAAGATTTTTATCGATTCCCATCTTACATTTAAGTCCTTTATCCATTTTGAATTTATTTTTTGTGTATGGTGTAAGTTGGTGGTCTTGTTTCATTTTTTTTTTTTTTGCATGTGTCTATCCAATTTTCCCAACACCATTTATTGAAGAGGATGTCTTGACTCCATTGTATGCTCTTGCCTCCTTTGTCCAATATTAATTGAGCATAATGGCTTGGGTCTTTTTCTGAGTTCTCTGTTCTGTTCCATCGGTCTATATATGTGTTCTTGTGCCAGTGCCAGGCAGTTTTGAGAACAGTGTCTTTGTAATATAGATTGATATCTGGTATTGTGATCCCCCCAACATTATTCTTCTTTCTCAAGATTGCTGCCGCTATTTGGTGTCTTATTTTAATTCCAGATGAATTTTTGGAGAGTTTTTTCTAGGTCTGCAAAATATGCCATTGGTATTTTAATGGGGATGGCATTAAATCTATAGATGGCTTTGGGTGGTATGGACATTTTAATGATGTTGATTCTACCAATCCATGAACACAGTATATTCGTCCATTTCTTTATGTCTTCCTCTATCTCTTTTTTTCAGTGTCCTGTAGTTTTCCGAGTACAGCTCTTTTACCTCCTTAGTTAAGTTTATTCTTAGGAATCTTAATAATTTTGGTGCAATTTAAATGGGATTGTTTTCGTTGTTTCTTTTTCTGTGAGTTCATTATTGGTGTATAAAAAAAACAGATTTCTGTGTGTTAATTTTGTATCCTGCTACATTGCCAAATTCCTTTATTAAATCTAGTAGGTTTTGATGGAATCTTTAGGATTTTCTATGTACAATATCATGTCATCTGCAAATAATGACTGTTTTACTTCTTTTCGAATTTGAATGCCTTTTGTTTCTTCTAATTGTCTGATTGCTATGACTAGCAATTCCCATATTATGTCAAACAAGAGTGGTGAGATTGGGCATCCCTGTCTTGTTCCTGTTCTTAGGGGAAATTATTTTAGTTTTTTCCCACTGAGTATGATGTTAGCTGTAGGTTTGTCATATAAGGCTTTTATTATGTTGAAGTTTGATCCTTCTATTCCCACTTTGCTAGAGTTTTTCTCAAGAAAGGGTGTTGGACTTTGTCAAATGCTTTATCTGAATCAATTTATATGATTATGTAATTTTTGTCTCTCAATCTGTTTATGTGATGTATTATATTTATTGTTTTTCAGATATTGTACCATCCTTGCATACCTGGGATAAATCTCACTTAGTCATGGTGTGTGATCTTTCTAATGTAATACTGGATCCAATTCACCAGAATTTTGTTGAGGATTTTAACAT
>NW_006383008.1:1127428-1132808 GCF_000327345.1 Myotis davidii
ATTCATAGTATTTTTTTAACAATTGTTTGAATTTCTGTGGGGTCGGTTGTTATGTCGCCTCTTTCATTTCTGATTTTGTTTATTTGGGTTCTCTCTCTTTGCTTCTTGGTGAGCCTGGCCAGAGGTTTATCGATTTTGTTTATTCTTTCAAAAAAACAGCTCTTGGTTTTATTGATCTTTTCTATTGTTTTATGTCTCTATGTCACTTATTTCTGTTCTTATCTTTATTATTTCCTTCCTTCTGCTCACTCTGACCTTTTCTTGCTCCTCTCTTTCTAATTCTTTAAGTTGCAGAGTTAGATAATTTATTACCAGTTTTTCTTGTTTTTGTTGGTAGGCCAGTAGTGCTATGCACTTCCCCCTCAGTTCTGCTTTCACTGTGTCCCATAGGTTTTGGATTGTTGTGTTTTCATTGTCATTTGTTTCCAGGATGTTTTAAATTTCTTCTTTGATCTCTTTGGTAACCCAATCATTGTTTAATAACATGCTTTTTAGTGTCCAAATGTTTGAATTTTTTGATTGTTTTTTTTATTGCAGTTGATTTCTTTTTTTTAAACATATTTTATTGATTTTTTACAGAGAGGAAGGGAGAGAGATAGAGAGTTAGAAACATCGATGAGAGAGAAACATCGATCAGCTGCCTCCTGCACATCTCCTACTGGGGATGTGCCCGCAACCCAGGTACATGCCCTTGACCAGAATCGAACCTGGGACCTTTCAGTCCGCAGGCCGATGCTCTATCCACTGAGCCAAACTGGTTTAGGCTGCAGTTGATTTCTAATATGCCACTGTGATCTGAGAAGATGCTTGATATGGTTTCAGTCTTCTTGAATTTGAAGAGACTTTGTCTGTGTCTCAATATGTGGTCTATCTTTTAAAATGTCCCATGTGCACTTGAAAAGAATGTATATTCTGTAGCTTCAGAAATTTGAAATGTTCCGACGATGTCAATTAAGTCCATTTGATCTGGTGAGTTGTTTAGGATTGCTGTTTCTTTGCTGAGTTTTTGTCTAGAGGATTTTATCTAGTGACGTGAATGGCATACAAAAAATCCCTACTATGGTTGTATTGTTGTTGATCTCTCCCTTGATATCTTCCAGAAGTGTTTGTTTTGTTTTGTTTTTGTTTTGTTTGTTTGTTTGTTTATGTATTTGGGTGCACCTGCATTGGGTGCATATATATTTACCAGAGTTATATTCTCTTGTTGTATCGATCCCTTTAGTATTATGAAGTGGCCTTCCTTATCTCTTGTTATGGCCTTCACTTTGAGGTCTAATTTTTCAGATAAAAGTATTGCTACCCCAGCTTTTTTGCATTTCCATTGACCTGAAATATATTTTTCCATCCCTTCACTTTCAGTCTGATGAGTCCCTTGTTCTGAGGTGTGTCTCTTGTAGACAGCATATATATGGGTCATGTTTTCTTGTCCATTGAGCAACTCTTTTTCTTTTGATTGGTGGATTTACTCCATTTACATTTAAGGTATTTATTGACTAGAGGCCCGGCACACAGGTACGGTCCCTAGGCCTGGCCTCCCCCACCCCCCACTGCCACCCACACATAGTTCCCCATTCGCCATTGGGTGATTAGAGCCTTCCCACGGGGGGGAGGAACCAAGAGGTTGGCTGTTCTGCCCGCTTGCCAACCCCACCCCCACCGTGGGTTTCTCTCTGTGTGTGGGGCGAAGGCCTTGGTCTGGCACCACCCGCATCCCCTGCCACCCACCCCCAGTTCCCCATTTGCCATTGGGCAATTGGAGCCTGCCTGCTGAAGAAAGGGACCAAGAGGTGGTCAGTGTGCCTCATAATGACTAGTCGAAAGGTTGTTCTGGTCATTCTGCTATTAGGGTCAATTTGCATATTACCCTTTTATTATATAGGATAGTTACTTGTTTGTAGCCATTTTCATTCTTTACATCTGTGTGCCTTCTTCCCCTTCTATTTCTCCTTTTTACAACAGTCCCTTTAGCATTTCCTACATTGCTGGTTTGGTAGTGATAAACTCCCTTAGCCTTTTTTGTCTGTGAAACTCCTGATTTCACCTTTAATTTTGAATGATAGCCTCTTCGGATAGAGTATTCTTGGATTCAGTCCCTTCCTTTGCATCACTCTATATACTTCATTCTATTCCCTTATGACCTGATGTTTTTCTGCTGAGAAATTATTTGTAATCTAATGGGAGATCATTTGTAGGTAACTCTCTGTCTCTCTCTTGCAGCCTTTAAGATTCTCTCTTTGTTGTTAACATCTGCCATTATAATTATCACGTGTGGGTCTTTTTGGGTTCATCTTGTTTGGGACTCTCTGTGCTTGTGTGACTTTTTTATCCCCAAATCGGGGAAGTTTTCTGTCATCATTTCTTCAAATAGGTTTTCTAATCCTTGATCCTCTTCTTGTCCTTCTGGAACCCCTATTATAAGTATGTTATTTCATTTCATGTTGTCCCAAAGATCCATTAGGCTTCCTCCTGCTTTCCAATTTTTTTCTCCAATTGCTGTTCAAATTGGGTGTTTTTTTCTATCCTATCTTCTCACTAATTCGGTCCTCCACTTCTTGTCTACTATTGAAACCTTCCATTGTGTTTTTTATTGTAGCTACATCATCTTTTATATTTCCTCCTGATTTTTACATAAGTTGTTGATTTTTCTCATCCACCTGGTTTATGAACTTTAGGAACCATACTCTGAATTTTTTTTCCTGACATATTACATGCCTCTGTTTTATTTAGTTCCCTTTCTGGTGAGTCCTCCTTTTCTTTCCTTGGGGTGTTGTTTCTTTGTCTCTCCATTTTTTCTGTCTCTTTCTGGCCCTAGGCACCCTGCTTGGGGTTTGAGAGGTTGAAGACTCTATCAGGGCAATGGTCTGGAAATTGTTAGCCCAGAGGCTGGGTGTGTCTTGAGTCTCTGGTCTGATGTGTATCTTCTTATCCCATGGATCTTGTCCCTCAATTGTCTGCTTCAGATGCTCAGGGTGGTGGGAGTGCATGCACAGTTCCTCTGGTATTCCACTCCCTGTGAGGACCCAGAGCCATTTGGCATGCAATTCACTGTGCATCCCTGGCACCCATGGCAGAGTGGCACCCTAGGTCCCTCTGGCAGTGCACTTGCAGCACAGTCCTGTGTCCCCTGGCAGGGCACACAGGTTTGTTCCAGGTCGCCCCAGCAGTGCTCTCCTGTGGCCTGGAGTGAGGCATGTGCTGGGTTGCTCCAGGAAGCCTCTGCAGGACTGTCCCAGGGACCGGGGAGAAGCATTTGTGGGTTGCTCTGGGTCACAGTCAGAGCTCCCCTGTGGCCTGAGTGGGGCGCACACTGGTTTACTCCAGGTTGTCCTGGCAGCAAGATCCTGGGCTCAGAGTGGAGTGGGCACGGGTTGCTCTGGGTCACACAGTCCTCTCTTTCTTATAGCCTGGAGTGAGACACGTGCTGTGTTGCTCCAGTTTGCCCCTCCTCAGTGTCGAGCAGGGGTGGGTTGCCCTGGATCATTCGGTCTGTGCTCTCCTGTCACCCAGAGTGAGGTGCGCATTGGGTTGCTCCGTATGACCCCGGCAGGAATGTCCTGAGGCTCAGGGTGGGAGCTCACTCTGAGTGGCTCTGGGTCAGGATAGCACAATGGTTCTAGAGTCTGGGGCAGGAGTGGGGCACAGGGTTCCCCCTTGTTTGCACTCATTAGGGGGGGCTTGGAGCCGGATCTGAGCATGCTGGGTCCCAGTGAACTGGTAAGGAGGCCTGGTGCGGGAGCTCACTCCAGCAGTGCACACTCCGTGCAGACATCTGGGAGCCTGCTTGGAGGTATGGTGCCACTCAGTGCTGGGGCATGGTGGTGGTTCCACATGTGTTATGGCTGGCAAGCGGCATTCTCTAGGTGTCATCTGCCCTTCCTTATTGAAAATCATCTCCTCAGCTGTGCCTAACTTCTTAATTCAGGGTGGATGTTCTACAATTTAGTTGCTTTTCGGGCCTGGCCCTAGGAGGATGTGAACTACACGAATGCCTATTTGGCCACGATTTTATACATCCTCTATGTTAAACTTCAAAGCTAACTGATATTTCCTCTGTAGTATCTAATCTGCTGTTCATTCTGATAAAATATTTTAATAATTTTTCATTGCAGATGTTATATTTTCATCTAGAAATTCAGGTCTTTCTAATATCATTGTTTTCTCTCCTTGTCATATTCATGCTTTCTTTTATCTTCTTATCATATAGATTTTGTTTATAATAGCTGCTTTAACATCTTTGTCTGCTAATTTTTTTATCTCTATAATTTGGGTCTATCTATGTGGATTCATTTTCTCCCAATTATGGGTCATTATTTCCTGTTTCTTTGGACACCAAATAATTTTTCATTGGATACAAGGTATTTAAAATTTTACTTTTCTGGGTTCTGGATTTTACTGTATTCCTTTACATGTGGTTGGGCTTTGTTTAGGGTATATTGAGAATCATTTTGACTCTTTGATTCTTGCTTTTCAGTTTAATTAGCATGGGTTATGAAAAGCCTTTAGTCTTAGGACCCACTTGAACCCACTATTAAGCCAGTACCATTTTGAGAACTCTATTCAGTGCCTCACATGTTAGGAGTTCTTTCCACTCTGTCTAGAAGAAACACATACTATTCCCATTCCTATGTGAGTTCCCAGAATTTTTCTGCCTGCTTCTTCCTAGTGGGTTCTTTCCCTGGCCTCAGATAGTATCCTTATCCAACTGCATAGATTACTATTCAGCCAGAGTCAAAATGACCCCTCAGGACATCTCCAGAATTCTCTTTCTGTAGCTCCTCTGCTGTATTTTGCCCCACTATTTCTAGTCATCCTGGACTCCACAATTCTAAATTCTGTCTCCTCAACTTGGTAAGACCAGCAGGCTCTGGATTGCCCTTATCTGACCTGCATCCTGGAAATGCTCTCCTGTCAATAAGCTAAGGCAACAATTTCTTCTCTCAGGAATAATGCTGTCTGTGCTGCCTGTTGTTCAAAATCAGAAAACCATTGTTTCATATATTTTGTCTGGTTTTTAAGAAGTTAAAAGAGGAGAAACTAAGATGGTGGCATAGGTAAACACCAGGAAATTGCTGCCTCCCACAACAACTTCAAAAATACAGCGAAAAGACAAAACGGACATCATCCAGAACTACAGGAAGGCTGGCTGAGTATAAATTCTACAACTAGAAGAAAAGAGAAAAGCACACTGAGACTCAGAGGAGCTGTGGAAGTAAAGTGCAAAGGTACAGAGGCTCGAGCGCGTGCGTGAAAAGGGGGTGGTACCTGAGGACGCGGCTGTCTTTTTGAATCAGGAGGGAGTCACAAGCTCCTGACTGCTCTGAACTCCAGTTCCAGGAAGTCTCTGGAGACCCAGGACTTATACAGGGAGAAACTGGACGGT
>NW_006383008.1:1134377-1138261 GCF_000327345.1 Myotis davidii
GACACAGACAACAGGGGGGGGTGAGGGCTTTGGGGGGGGTAAGGGGCAACGTGGGGTAAGGCCACATATGTAATATCTTAATCAATAAAAAATATATTTAAAAAAAAAGAAGTTAAAAGAGTAAATCTAGTCCCTGTTATGCATTCTTGGAAATTGAAACCTGACTTCCATGTCCAGCATTTCATTTGAATGCTTAATAAAATAGCTCTTTGCAGAATTTCTACCAAAAACAAAACAACAGAGATGACAACATACATCCTAAACACCAATAATTTTTTTAAATAATGTAGCAGCAAGAGAAATAATATGTGATGAAATATAATGTTGATGCTAGAGAACAGAACTAATACTCTTAAAGTTTTACTACAAGAAGCGGTTTGGGTAAACTATTTAATCTGGTCTAAATCCATGTTTGATAAATTTTAAAATGATATTTTTATCTAAGCATATCAGCTGAAAAATGATTCTTAAATGTGTTCATTTGTCTTGTAAGAATGAGATAAGATATCTAGAGACAACACTGCTAAATGTTTTCTTAGTTCTGGGTGAATAAAAGTGCCAATGAAGAGGACTAGTCCATTCTCCTTGCGTAAGTGTAACAAATATCAGGCAAACACAAACATGTAACTTTGTGTATCATTTGAGCCATGTACAGCAAAATGGAGTTTTGTTAGCAGGCTTTGTACTGGGTGTGCTATCGTCAGATCTCAATATTCAATGACACAAAAATTCAGTAAACAAAGAGCTTACAATTTTGGAGTAGAATTAATGGTTTTAAAGTCCAGTGATATCCCTTACCAGTGTGTAATATTGGGCAAGTTGCTTCACTGAGTGTCAGTTTCACTATCTGTTAAATGGGGACAATAGCATTATTTTTGGGAGGATTAAGTGCCATAATCTTATATAGTATCAGTCATATATTATTGTCAGCTTTCATTCCATCTCATAAAGACTCGCCAAAGCCATTTTCTTTTCTCCTCTATTCTGATTTTATGAGGTGAGGTCAGAAATTCAAATTATGATGACAACAGGCAACATGGACTGTCTTTTCTTAAGAAGAAATTATATTATTTCTTTAAAAATATTGAATATAAAAACAATACTTCATAATGATTCAGCTTCTATACTATTAAATTGTCCTTATCTTTTTCATACAACATATGTGACAATAACAAAAAGGATTCTTATAAAAATATTTCTCAATTTCTATAACAATTAGAGAAATACCATTCAAAAGTTACCTTCTACAAAGAAGAAATATTTTAAAGGAGGCTTTGGACATTTTTGTCAATGTATGTCATCTTCTACCATGGTACTGGGTCTGCAAAATTATTGTATCATTAAATAACATGCTTGGAATCTAGGGTATACTTCATTGTCTGCAAAATCTTTCCATTATGTATAGTTTTAAAAGCACAGGTCTTCTTGTTACTTATGTTTGACTGAGAGAAACATTAAATACCATTAAATACCAGGTATTTAATGGTATCTCTTAAGCATGGAGATCTCTTAAGCATGGGAAGAAATGTAAAAATGTAGTCTGGCCACATTGAAAGAGATGATAAAAAAATTTGGGGGGGTAAGTAAATTTTATTTACGCTCCTTAAATTTGATTCAAATGTAGATCATTACATATGGTAATAATTTAATTATATACAAATGATTATTAGATGTAATCTCAAAGTACTCCTACCATAGAATAGTATTCATCTCTATATTTCAATACATAACTCAGAATCAAAGCCCACCAGTCTGATAACAAAAGCACACGCTGTATATATTTACAGCTATAACTTACATTACAAGAGAATTAAAAAGAAATGAGGCTATAAATGAAAGTCTTTTATGGATAGATCTCTTCTAAGTGATATATGTGATACAAATGATTAGCATTAACTGATTTTCTTGAAGAATGTACTGGTATAATTCATTATAATGGCTTCCAAGTGCAATTAGTGAACTATAGTATAAATGACACTGCTGCTCATAGACCTACCCATAAGAGTAATTATATTTTGAAAACTACTTAGTGAAAAATTGATTGAATGAGTCCTATGGGCATAGATAATTGAGATAAAAATATGTAAACAAAATGCCTATTAATAGGTTTATGGCACATTTATATATTTACATGGTTTGCTAAGGAATTATTTTTAGCTGTTCTCTTCTTTTTATACAGATTTCCTTAACTTAAGAAAAAGTGGATTTGTATATTTCATTTAACAAAGCTAAATTATTTCTCTCTACATAGTATAATATATATTACTTGGTTAAAAACAGAAAGAAGGTCTTATTTTCATGACAAAGCAAGCAAAAAATAAAAGATCAAATTTCAAGTCAACCTAAGAAACAGGATAATCCTATTTATATTTTATACTCCAAGGAAATCACACTAAGTGACACTATATCAAATCAAGAGTCCATAACATATAAATAAAAATGACTCTATAACTCTAGAATATAAAATTTTTATTGTTTATCCAGGTACTAGATTATCTTATTGGTAAAAATACATGTTACAATAAGTTCATTATTAATCTTAAAGTTTATTGTTTTAATATTAAAAAGACATATAACTATGATATATGTAGCTTATATTTTCAATTTTACAAAGGTACAACTTTACATTGTATATATAGACACATACACACAAACACAGGAGGAGCAGACCAAGAGTATAGATTATGGGTTTGAGTTCAAGCTCATGGGGATTAGTGTTTTAAATTGCAGCTTTATATTCAGCTAGTGGAACTTTACATGACAACTGGGTTTACTCTTTTGTCAAATGAACATATTGCACTACATAATAACTAATTCTAAACTCCACAAGACAGCTCTCTGTAGGTAAAACCTAGAAATTAGCCAGAGTTATGTTCCTGTTCATATTTCATATATCTTATTGCTAGTCAGCCCTGAGCAAAGTTGTTGACTGCAGTTTTTTTAGTTGAGAAATGGAAATGTGACCACGTCCAACCCATAGAATTATTGTGAAGATCAAGTGAGACAAGTATGAAATGAACAAGCATCAATACGGACCCACAGAAGCTATTCAATATTAGCCATTACAGTTGTCTATATCTTCCAAATTCGGCTAAGGTACACTAAAATAACAAAACAAAAAAATCAAATTTTAACAACTTAAAATAACAAATGTTTATTCTTTGCTCACATAACTTACTGTTTATGGGTCAGTGTGGCTGTGCTCAATATCCTCTTCACCGAAAAACCCACATTGAAGGACAGGAAAAAGAGTAATATGGAATAACTTGATGGCTAACCTTGAAGTGTTAGTCTGTTGTACACATCATTTTAGCCACCTTCGACTGACCAAAGCAAATGCCATGCCAAACTTGATAACAAGGAGGTGGGAAAGTATAATTCTCTAGCAGAGAAGGGCCAGTAGAAAAGAGCATCAAATAATTTTTAAAATAGACCACAATAACTTTCAGTCTTCTTTGATTTCCATTACCCCTGTGGCCATCTGCTTTACACGAATATATATGATGCACTGATATTTCTATTAATCCATACTTATATACCAATATGCAGTAAACAACTATGCATTTTTATGGGTAATGAATAACAAATTTCTTACAACCATAACTCTAAAAGATTAAATAGGTCCATGTGCCTAAGGACCAAAAAATGAGCAGAACTTAAAACCTGATTATCAGAATTCCATGTCTAATATTTATTTGCTTTGCAACTATTGGGGGTGGGAAAAACCAAGAGTATATACAGTAAAACTTTGAATTAGTAAAATTTAGTTATCCTCTTTTAAACATTTGTATATGCATCTAATTGTATGCTACCATTTATTTATATTTTACTGTATTACCATGTAGCTTTGACTCTGGGGGGGGGGGGGGGGGGGGGGGGGGGGG
>NW_006383008.1:1138465-1149730 GCF_000327345.1 Myotis davidii
ATAAATAAAAACAACCAGAGATACTTCTTGCATTGTATTGTTAAATGTCATATCTTAGTGCTTTTAATAAGTCAATTAAAGGTGCTTCATCTTGCCTGCACTACTGTTGAAAGAAAAGTGCTTAGATCTTGGGACAGTGGTACAAGTTTGGGTTTATGGAATTTTGCAGTTCACCACCATATTTCTAGTGCCTGAGACAGACTATGGCATGGGGCAGATACTCAGCAATATTAATGTGTAGATGAATAGGTAACTAAATGGGAGAAAGATATTTTATTGGTTGTTATGGTTAACATATTTTTCCATCTTCTGTTATAAAAGAAATGACCTATAATCTGTTGCATTTCCATACAAAGAAAAACCTATTAAAATATATTTTAAAACACATGCTTATTTCCTAGATATAGTGAAAGACAAATCTCTTAGCACCTCCTTAAGCACAGTGTACAAAATTTAGGCTGCATTAATTGTGAAAGAAAAAAGAAGAGTCATAATTTCTGGTAATAGCTTCTCTGTTGATCTGGAAGCAGTGTCTGGTATAAAAGGGAAAGAATGGAAGAACTCATTAAAAAGAATGTTACTTTTTTAAATGAAAATTGTGAATGGGTCCAAACAAGGTTTGTCTTTTTTTTTCCTTCTAATTCATGATTTTGATTTTCACCTGGCAAAGGTTTCTTAATAAATATTTACTCTTTGCAGTTTTATTTAAAAACCCATCTTTCAAACAATCACATGGTATCTTCTTATATTAAACATCAGTAAAGCAAGAAGTTTTCAAGATAAAAAAATTACTGTAAGAATGTATTTAAAGGTTATAGCATTCATGTCTGCCTCTTGATTCCTACATATATTGGAATTCTGTAAAACCTAAATAAGAATACAGGGTGGTCCCCAGATATTATTATTATCATTTATTGAGCATCTGTTACTAACTTCGCTAATATTTTTTGTTGTTGGCCATCTCAGACAATCCTTAGAAGAATCCTAGAAACTAGATGGTATTATTTCTATTTTATATCCAATGAAACTGAGGCTCAGAGAGAATATACCTATCAAATAGTTAGTGGCAGAGGATAATTCAGATTCATCTTTTTATAGACACTAAAGCAGAATGTGTTTTTTTACAATTGGATATGCCCTTGATACACCTTGGTAACTTTCAATCCAATAAGTCATTGTTATCTTCATTAAAAGCCACTTTCCTATATACTAGTAGCAAGAACTCTGTCTTAAGGTTAAATGAGGGGGCGGGGGGGGATTAGTATTAGTTATCCATTGTTACATAACAAGTTACCACAAATTCGGTGGCTTAAAAATAAGATACATTTTTTATGTCACAATTTCATGGGTCAGAAGTCTAGGAATGGCTTAACTGAGTCCTCTGCTCAGTATCACAAGATGATGGCCAACCCTGGGTTGTCATCTAGAACCTAAACTAGGGAAGGATCCACTTCCCTGAGCGCATGGTTTATGGCAGCATTTAGTTCCTTGAAGTTGTAGGACTGAGAGTTTCATTTCTTGATGAATATTAACTAGAGGTTGTCACCAGCTGTAAGAGGCCACCTGCAGTTCCTTGCAAAATGGGATTTCTCAACGTGGGTGCTTGTGTTCCCACAGGCCGTCAATAATAGCAAGACTTCCTATGCACCTAGGAGGCAGTTTCTTAAAGTCTGTCTCCTCTGACACAGTCCCATTGTATAGTCCCATTGCTTTAGACTATAGTGCATATCACAATTCAAGTACTTCAATTGATAGCCCAAGAGTCCTTGGGAGTGCCCTGACTGGTGTGGCTCAGTTGGTTAAGCATTGTCCTATGCACCAAAATGTCACTGGTTCAAGTCCCAGTCAGGGCACATGCCTAGGTTGAGGGTTCAGTCCCGGGTCCTGGTTGGGGTATATACAGGAGGCAACTGATCAATATTTCTCTCTTACATTGATGTTTCTCTTTCTCTCCTTCTCCCTTCTCTCTCTCTCTCAAACTAGTAAAAACATATACAAAATAAGAGTGCTTGGAAGAGAATTGCCATGGGCAAAAGAGAAAAGTTTTAAAAAAGTATTCTATAGTGCATAAGAGTATCTCAAACTTCAATCGTATGGTGAAGTGAAACGCAGTTTTTTGTTTGGAACATTAACATTGGTTTCCTTCCCCGTTGGTTACCTCCTGCATGCCCCATCTGGGGATTAAGCACACAACCCGGGCATGTGCCCTGACTGAGAATCAAACCGTGACCTCCTGGTTCATAAATCGACACTCAACCACTAAGCCACACCGTTTGGGCCAGAAATTATATTTTATAGTTGTATGTGTCTCCAGAAACCTACATGTAATCTTTATCTAAGAAGTTCTTCATGATTCAATTAAGAAACAATATCTTAAAAGGAAAACTTTTACCTTTTTATAATTGTTTAAATGAGTTACAGAGAATACATATAAAGTAATGATAATATAATAATGATAACTAACATATATTTAACATCTGTTAAGCAGCAGGCACAGTTAGAAATGATTACTTCATTTATTCTGTACAACCCACTGAGATATGAACTGTTCTTACATCCATTTTATAGATAAGGAAACCAAGGATTGAAGAGGTTCAGTAATTTGTCAAAGTCACACAGGGACTGAGCCAAGATTTGAACCCAGGTAATCTAGGTCTTTGACTCCACCCTAAGAGCCCATTCACTTCAAATAGCATTTATCAGGGTGGGGTTTTTTTATGTAACTCGTAAAAACAAATGATTCACAGTTCAGACAAGTCCAGTAAGATCTGAATGAATGTTTTAAGATGAAAAATCTACATTTCATATATCCAAGCTATTCCTATTTTCTTATTTGCCAATATATGTTTAAATTTTAATTGTAGTGTTTCTTTGAAAAGGTACCCTTCTACATTTTCAAACCCTTCTTTCTTTACATAGGAGTGAGGCAGTTCTGTAGGTTCTAATCACCTCCTTAAGATGAGTTTTTTGAAATGGTAAATTGCTGGGAGATGAAAAGTAGATCTCATATTTCTTGAGGCTAAATTCAGCACGGAGCTACAAATGTGGTCACAAGGTCTCCCTGCTGGGGTCTTTTATGTTACTTTAATTAAGCTCTGGCTATTATTATCACTGTTGCCTTTAAAGGTGCACAAAGTATCTAAGGAGTGTTTTGGGGAGTATCTATATTTGTTTTTCCCTGATGAATTTTGAGATTAATTTCATGTTCAATCCTGCTGTCTTGCTAGGTGCTCTGTGCTCTAGCATCCTTCTTAGATTGGTCTGAAATCATGCTTAAAATCAAACTTTAGCCACACAAGGTTTAGCTAACACTATACCTGGTTTGGAAAACACACACACACATACACACACACACACACACACACACACACACACACACACACAATGTCTCTTGTGCCCTAAACAAAAATTACTCTGAAGGGTGCTGGCTGCATCCCCAGGCACGCTATTGTGATTGCAAGTCAGCTCCATTGCTCCTTTTGTGGTCCCTGAGAGGCCAGACAGCTACTGCTCCACTGAGCCTCTGCAGCAGTTGGCGGCCAGCAGCTCTCTATGGGGAACTTGAGAATGGAAAGGCAGCCAATCATGCATGCTGTAATTTACATCTGATTGATGAAGGTCTAAGAATCACAGAACAATTAATTTGTATCAGGACTCCTGTGGGCCAAAAAGTAAGAGATTGTGCCACTAGTACCCAATTTTAATCTTTGCCTTGATCAATCGCCTGCCTTCCCACATCTACTTTGTTTTCAGAATTAACTTTTGCAGCCACAGATGTTAAAGGATGCAGCAGAAAGAGTTTCTGGAAAATGAGAACACCAAGGAAAACACTCATTGATAAAACTCCCTTGTAACTGCACCGCATTATCCCCTTTCCAATTTGACAATGGTAAGACATTTTCCTTGCAACTGCAATGGAGGATTTAAAAACTCTTTTCTAAAATAAGCCGCTTTGTTTTTATTCATAGGAGAAAGATTACAATGGCCAGGAGAAAGGAAAAAGAATAGTGGCTACTTCCTAGGAGAAGAACAACAGCAGGAGCAATTTAAAATAAAAATAACTAAAGATGCCTTAACTTTAGAGTTAAAAATGAAAATTGCAAAAGCAATTTGTGGCAGGAAGGAAGCCTTTAAAATGTTCTAAGGATTGTTCTTATTTTGCATAAGCCATGGCCAATCTTTAAAATGGTGCGTCCATTAAGCATATGTATATCAGACTCAACACTATTCTGAGCAGAAGCCCCTCGATTATGAAATTGTAGAAGGATGGGTCTGACAGCGTCTCATCTAATTGCAGGAGCAAATAAGTTCATAAACTTCACCAAGCATTCTAATATACTTCCTTCATAAGAAAGCTCACTGCTCAAACCAGAAATATATCTAACACAGTCATATTTTTTCTGCTATTCTTGGCATTTAATTGCCCTTTTCTTGTAACAAAACAAGTACAAAACAATAGAAAGATAGCATTCATTGTTTTTCATTGATCAGACGTTTAAATTAGTATTAATCTTGTTCACACACTTCTAAAAGATGACTTAACATAAATGCAATCATTTATGTTTGCTTTGTAATTATCCAATATTGCTCCCTAACCTTATAGATGTGGAAAATGGCATAGAAGCAAAACAGCTAGTGTCAATGCATGCAGGGGCTGGAGCAGAAATTAGAATCCACACAGCCTTACAGGTATTTCTTTGTTTGGGTCCCTAAGTCAAACAGAGGGATAATAACAGTATGCAATATTGGCTTTTCTATAACTCTGTTGGCTTGTATGGTAAACTGTCTTTAATAATAAAAAACTACTGTGGGTGAGTAATTTGGTAATATGTAATACTTTCCCTTTTTCTACCTAAGCAAACATATTGAACCGTAAAATGAGTACAAGAAATTACGCCAACTCTATGAGCCAGCCATGAACTCCGTGGCACTTAGGAAAAGATGGTCCACTCTAGAAAAAAATGTGCAAATCTTGATGTATGATAACCATGCATCCCCCACAAGAGGGTTGCTTATACTGTGCAGAGACCAGCTAATTGATGTTAAATTTAATCAGTTCCATAGTACTGCTGGTTTTTATTAATCCCCTGTAACCCTTCCTATGGATATTCACATGACATTTTGACCACTGATGTTTTCTTATGATACACCATTTTCACAGCACTTATGTAATACAATTTTAAAATAATAGAAAGTTTTTCCAAGCGATGTTGTTTACTCAGTTTCTCATCACAAAAAGCTACTATGAAATCTCTGAATTCCTTGATTCTATGGCCCTATAAGTTCTAGTGGGAATTTAGAAAAGTTCTCTGTCACGTTGGAGCATTGGTGCAGAAGTAATTACCTAGAAGTAGACACAAGAAGTAATTGCCTCATAATGTTGATTTTTGGTGCTAAAATCCACTCATTCATACTTTCATTAATTCAAAAAATATTTATTTATATAATATGTATTGCTATTGATATTGATAATGGTTCCTATTATGTGCTGGGTACTGTGATAAGCATATAGAATAAATAACAGAATAAAACACTGCTTATGAGAAGCTATTAATTCAATGAATTAGTCATTTTCAAATTTTTTTCTGCCCTACTAAGCCTAAGAGCTATGACACAGTCCTTTCAGGAAAAGTAGCTTCCTATGGAAGTAACTATAGAGCTAAAGCACTGAGTGTGTGGAGAAAGCATGATAGGGTTTTTTTTTAAGTTTTAGAAACAGACTTCCCTTCTGTTGGTGGAAGATCACTATAGTAGACAAAACTAAATAGATACAAAGTTCTTTTCCCTTTCAAAGGGGCTTCGGTATAATGCTATTAGTAAAAGAGAGAATTGACAAGTCACTGTGATTTCATTGCTTTGTTGGCTAAAAAAAGAGGCATAAATAATAACAATAATATAAACAGCTACCTCCCATCAAATGTTTCCCACATGACACTGTCATTACATACATTTTGTCATTGAATCTTCACAAGAACCTGACCCAGTTGGTGCTGTTACTGGGTGACCATACATCCTGCTCTTCCTGGACACTATCAGTTATACTTGTTATCTTAGTCGTCCTGCCTTTCACTCTCATAAGTGTGTCAACTGAACAATAAAGCATTCTTTTTACCTACAAAAAAGCAACTTCTTATAGTCCAGTGAATAGATGATTTTATAAAGACCACATCCTGGTGTCCTATTTAGATTTCTGAACAAGGTCATTTGAGAAAGAACCAAATCCTACATCCTTTAATAAATCTCATTTCCATGCCATGTGCTCATCGGGAGGAGTGGGGACAGGAGGATACAGAGACAACTCTGTGAACTGGTGGCAGAGACCTAGAAGGTGTTCACCTCACTGCAGATAGAGGAAGAAAAGGAAAATAATGGGTCTGGGCCAGAAAACTTTATGACATATTTCTCCAAGATATATAATGGCCACAATTCTATACTCAGCTTACAACTTAGAAATAATTTTATTAAATGAAAGAGTTTGATTACACCTTCTTAAGTGTAGCATAATTAGATTTAAAAATGAATTTCTACCTTTTGGACTCCTTTCCTATTAAGCATCTGAGTGTAGCAACGGTTTTTGAAAAAATATAATGGCCTATGTATTTTAGAATTTGACAACAATAACGAAGTTGCATCCTCACATTGAATTCAAAATGATAATAGTGAAAAAGGCAAAAAAACAGAAGGCAACACAGAAGCAACTACATGTGGACAATTTAGCTCCCAGTGAAGGAAACTAAATTCTTCTTCCTGCTACCAAATTTCACAACATTTATATGCACACTGATTTAAAATTTTCATAATACTTTAAAAATATCTATATCAGTTTGCTTGGACTATATTGCTTAATTGCTTTCCAGTCTTGCTCAGTATACTCAGCTTTGCACAGGTGTACCTGTAATGACCAACAAAATTCCACTAGTGTCAACAGTTTTAAAAACAAGTTTCCCAGATAATCAGCAAACCCCCATTCCCCACGATCAACACAATAAGGATTTTCTCATCAGATAACAGAATTCCTTTAAAACCAATTCATCATTAGAGCTAACAAGTATGGATCTGTAGTCCGTAGAGGAAAATTCCATACCCAGGAAGCGAAATTGCTTAGGAAATTGTCTGAATCATCTAGAATTATCGGGGGGGGGGGGTCTTCAAATGACTTTTTCACCTCTGAATTTTTGTTAAGCCCCTGGGGTGAAGGTTTAACCCATGAAAGGAGCTCTTCCAGGGCAGGAAATACTCCTGTGTGACTATAAAAAGCAGACAGTGTTTAATCATTTATGTGTTTTTAAAGGGCACAACTTTGTTGGAAATGATTACTTATTTGCCTAAATATTTGTAGAAATTGTAGGATAGAATTAAATGCATATAGACTGCAGATTGGGAAAAGGAAGATTTTGTTAACGGAAATGTTATAATATGTAAGTAAGGTTTTGTTACTACTTGAGGATGAATTATTTCTATAAACTATCTGCAAAATTATGAAGGAAGTTAATGGTAGCTATATTTTCTCATCAAAACAGTCAACCATTTCAGGGACTCATTTAATACATACAGCTTAAGGTTCCTGTACTTAGAATGACAAAGTCCTCAAAAGAGAATCCAGTCTACCTAAGCTGCACACTTGTGAACCATCAAAGTGCCCTTCAGCATGATGAGCTTTTGATTAGTCCTTTCAATTAGTGTTTATTTTCTTAAGTAGAATACTCACAACAGTTTCAAAGCTCTGGATCTCCTTTAATTGCTGCCTTTAAATTAAGAGGAATAGATTTTTTTAACTGGTCTCTTGGTGCTCTGGCCAAAAGATCAAGTATGGATACAATTTAAATATGAAAGCTAGTATACAGTAAGCAAAGACCCACTTTTAACTGAAGGTGAAAATTCACTCCACTCCATTAAGTAAAAGCCATTACTATATATCTGGACCTCCTGATACATTCTTTATTGATAGTTGTGCTTTCCCATCAGTGGAAAGATGAAAACAATTACTCTTTTGAGACATCTGCACAAACATACCTACCCTACACATTTATTCCTAAGGTACCCTAAAATCTTATGTTCCTAGTTTAATTTCTAAATGCCCCACCAAATTGGCTATTTTAAAAGTCACTATACAAAATCTATAAATGATACTTTTGAGACAATTGGAAAATTTGAATATAGACTAATGTTAGATCATTTTATGACATCAATATACAATTCCTTGGGCATTATAATAGTACCATGACTAGGTCGAAAAATATATATTTACAAGAGAGAGGCTAGAGCATTTAAGAGTGAAAAATCTGCAAATAGCTTTCAAATTGTTCAGCAATAGAAAGATGGATGGATGGATAGATGATAGATAGATAGATAGATAGATAGATAGATAGATAGATAGATAGATAGACAATAGACAGCAAATTGGCAAAATATTGATAATTAGTGAATCAAGACAAAGGTTGCAAGGGTGTTTGTTATATTTTTCTTCCAACTTTTCCATAAGCTTTATTTAAAATTAAAGCCGTGGGGGGGAAAGCCACTTTATTTACAAGAATTATCTTCTATAACTTTCAAAAGCCATTTAGCACTTACTGGCAAAAAGTCAGAGCTTCCAGCTGGGTGGTGGGAACACAAGGCATTCTACAGAAACAGGAAAAAATAAATCAAACTAGTGAGGGAGGACAAGAAATCTGAAGCAAGTCCAAAGACTAAAAGGTACTTACAACTGTAAAACTACTTTTCCCCCACCCTGTGTGTGTGTATATATATTGGTTCTGTTTCTCTTGAGAACCCTGAGGGAAACAGACACTGAGAAAAGAATTTACCAATAAAGACTAAAAACATAATCTCACAGACATAACTCTTCCCCACCTCTATGTGTGAATAATCCCAAAATTTTGCTGTAACTTCTCAGAATCTGTGGTTATGATTCTATAGCCTCATAGGACACCTGGGACATATTGACTGAACTACTGCATATACAGGAGATTAAGGGCAAGAGGAAGTAGGCCTTTGTCAAAGGAGACCTCTTTCATTTCCCCAATGTAACCCTTAGTTTCATAAACACAAAATTTACACACATGTGTGCTTACACTAGTACCACCCTAACTAGAATCCTCTTGGTCTTATAAAGACCTGAGTCTACCAATCTCAACCCACCCTCCCAACTAAAGTAACCTGGCTGGAAGATGTAGGTTCACTGTGGTCTCTCTGTTAGAGGGTTAGTAAAAGTTCAGGTTCTGAAAGTCATTCTAATAGGAAAGCTCTATACATAATGCCAGGAAAGCTTGCAACATAAATAGTCTCTCAGACCTGAAAGCTATGGAGCCATTTCTTCTTTGGAGTTAGTTCTAGTGACCCTTAGGGTAAAGATAGAATGCCTGGTGTTCAGCTGCCATCTTTCAGTGTACAGGCATTGGGGAATGAGTAGATCTAAGAATGCTCACCTTTATGCCAGACAATCATGGTAAAACTTCAATCCAGTCATTCATTTATTCAATCAATAAAAGTCACTCATTTATTTAAATATTTGTTAAGCACCTATATTTTGTTGCACATTGTATTAATGTCCGAGGATACAAGAGTGAACAAAGGGAACATCCCAGGAAACAGTATTCCCTGTTCTCATGAAGTTTACATATCAATGAAGAGGACTGACATTAATCAAAGAATCACAGAAACAAACATACAACTGAATGGTGTCTTGTGATAAAAGAGAAGCAGCATATGGCATGAGAAAGCATTGAGGTAGGTGGATTCTAAAATGGCCCCAAGGCTCTTGTCCCCGGGTTTATATACCTCAGGTAATCCTCCCCGACCCTTGAATATGGGCTGAATATGTAAATATGCAGTGCCATTCCCGTGATTAGATCACCAATCAATTGATTTTAAGTTCATCTAAAAGGAGATTGCCCAGGTGTGCCTGGGTGGGCCTGCCCTAATAACTGCAGGCCTAAAGACGATAGATCTTTCACAGAAGGTGGAGCATCAGAAAGATGCATTTCTGCTGTCTTAGAAAAAAGCAAGCAGCCGTGCTATTAACTCCAAACGGAGTCATGAGGCAAAGAACCGTAGACAGCCCTTAGGAGCTGGGAGCAGTCCCTGGCCAGCAGCTGGCAAGAGAGAGGAAACCTCAGTTACAGAAACTCAAGGAAATGAATTCTGCCAATAATCAGTGAACCTAAAAGGGAAGCCGGGTCTCCAATAACAGCCCAGCCAACTCCTTCACTGCAGGTTTGTCAGAAGGGAGCAGAATATTCCCCTAAGCCCTTTGCACACTCCTAATCCATGGAAACTGTGAGCTAATAAATTCTATTCTTTTAAGCACCCAAATTTGTGCTGATTTGTTCTCCAGCAATAGAACATAATACATACATACAATATGGATTTGACCTCGTGAGAGAAGGCTTTTCTGGGGAAGGAATGTTTAAATTAAAATCTGAGGAATAAACAGGATTTAACCAGGAGAAAAAGAGCTGGAGGGTGGGAAGTCAGATACAGAGAATTTAGATTTGAATTTTTAACAGGCTTGGGGCTAAAGGGAGTATGGCAAACACTAAAGATATAAAGACATCTGCCCTGACCAGTTTGGCTCAGTGGCTAGAGTGTCGGCCTGTGGACTGAAGAGTCCCAGGTTCAATTCCGGTCAAGGGCATGTACCTTGGTTGCAGGCACAGCCCCAGTGGGGGGTGTGCAGGAGGCAGCTGATCGATGTTTCTCTCTCATGGATGTTTCCAACTCTCTATCCCTCTCCCTTCCTCTGTAAAAAATCAATAAAATATATTAAAAAAATAAAGATATAAAGACATCTAAGGCAGTAAGTAAGGGGAAAATATGACAGAAATGAGGCCTGAGAGAAAAGTGGGGTGGAGGAAGCAGTACTCTGAAGACCATGTTGAAGAGTTTAGAGCTTATTCCCAGAGAGCAGAGTGTTGTTGGCATTTTCCCCTGATGCTCTCGGAGGACATCTGTTTTACCACAGATTTCCATCCAAGGTCTCTGGCAGCTCCATAGCCTTCAAGAAGCTCTGACACGGACTCTGTTACTCAAGGATATAGAGATCACCCTAACCTGCTCAAGGCCCTTCACTGGTCTATCTTCCAGACTTATTTGGAGATCATATACCCTTAAGCATTTCCCTCTGTCAAGCTTTAACGTGAGTTGAGAATTAGGAATTGAGGAGAGGGCAAAGGGCGTGTGGAACAGAGGAGAAAGGAAATTCTCCACAGGTCTCGGAGTAGAATATACTTAGCCTTGAAACTCCTAATCTCTGACTTTTCACAAATC
>NW_006383008.1:1149790-1152851 GCF_000327345.1 Myotis davidii
CGAAGGAACATAGGATACTGTAGAATTTTCCAAGAGTAGACAGGTTTCTATAACTTACACCCATACCTTACTTTTTTGAATTTAGAATTATCAAGGGAAATTTTCAAATACCTCTTTAGCCACTCTTTTACCATGTGTGAAAGACTATTTTTTTTTCATTCTTTCCCAAGCAATATGAAATCCATCTTCTTTACTCTGAGATGTTTCCATTCCAAAATTTAAATGCCAAAATTAAATTTTTACATTTAAATCCCTTTAAGAGATTCACACTAACCTTGACTTAAGTCAAACAAACTGCTAAAGTTTTACTATAAAGAAAGCAAATACTTCTTAGGTTTCCATTACCTTACTAAAGAAAGTTTCATTCTTAAACACTTTTAAAGGGTGAATGATAAAGTATAATAAAAATTACATAAGTTATGGTTCACTAGATTCAGCAATTCTGTATTATATAGAAATTTAATCAATCTTTCAGGGATTGCAGACATAATCACAGTAGGAGGTACTTTTGACCTTTCATGGAGAGGTAAGCAACATGAGGTATTGAAGTGCACATTTCAGTGGGTTTGCTGGATTTTGTATAATTGTCTTTTTCAGAATTTCTGGCTAAATTGGGCCCTTCTATTTGGTTATTCATACTGTTTTACATATGAAAAGCAAAAACCTGCAATTTACCTATTTAAATCAAAATGTTCCCTTATTCAAACCTAAATCTTTTCTCTCTCGGCCTCAAGAAAGATAGAGAATAAGTAAAGAAAGAGCATGCAAACCTATGTTAGAGCACATTAAAATCATACCCTTTGCAGCCCCTTATATACTTCCCTCATAGTCCCGGTTAACAGTAGTTGTCAACATATAATTGTTAATAGTGCTCCTTTTCTATCTCAAAAGTGTGCCAATTTGGATGATAAATTGTATGTTCGCCCTAGTCAAGTTTGACATCATGTCCAGGAAATTAAACCCAACACATCTAGTTGCTATTATCCTATATTAGATGAAGAAAGGTTATGTGGCCCCAAGGAAGTAGAGAATGCTGGGAAAGAAAAATCAGATATCTATAGATTCTATACTAAAGCCCAATTCATCTATAAGTAAAAAGGATAATAGAACATGAGCTTTTCTGAATGAAAATAATGCAAAAATGTCATATGCAATCTAGTGCATATGACTCAACACTTAGAATTCTGTTCTTTTTTCCATCTTAGGGCTTTAATACTTAAGATTATAAAAAAAAAACAGAGTTAAACTAGTCAGAATTTTTTACTTGACAGATGAGAAAGTGAACCCCAGAGAGGGCAATGATTCTCCCAAAGTCACCTAGTTTATTGACTAGCACAGAAACCTGGGCATCTTAGCTCTCAACAGAGAGCTCTTTCCCCTGCCATGCTCCATCTCCTGATTTACAACTCCAATACTTTCTACAACTGTACAACTGGCAGCATTTGAGTATACTGACAAGAAATTATTTTATACTTTATTTACATCCAAGTCTTAAGGATATCTGTTATCTGGACTTCTTAACAAGAAAACATTGTAACATGATTTAAAGTTAGTATTTTCATTAATGCTAAAGAATGTTATTTTGTCAATAAACCCAGAGCTTCAATGCACCTTTTAAGTTCCTGCTACAAAAGTGCATCAAAATTTGAAAAATATATCATATACAACAGAAGAAGTTGTGTTCTTTCTGAATACCGCATTGAAATAAAGGATTAGGAACTGCATTGTGCTAGTTAAAAGCACTCAAATGTGAAATCACTGTCATTGGTTTTCAGATTTTATTTTAAAAGTAACATACATATTAATATCCATTAAGCTAATTATTTGTTACGGATAGGATCATTTTATAAATAGGCTTGCTCACCTGTAAATTGGCAGAAGTGAAATTTTTAAATTTCAGTTTTAAATGTGAGTTCAAACTCATGAAATTATACTAAAGCTTTCTTTGGTTAAAAAAAGTAAGTAATAGTTCACTTTTTACAATTATGTTGTTAACTAAAGGATGGTACCTATGTTTTATACTCTCACTTGGAAAACTGTGAGTGTACTTTTTCAAATTCACCAGGAACATGGCACAGTCTAATACTAGTCCCACATATGAGCTTTACATATACCTTACCTTCTTTTGATTGCATTTTGAATAGAAGAGCAATGTATTCATTTTCTTGGGCTGGTCTTCCTGAACAACCTATTAAATATTGAAGAGAAATTTAAATCCAGGAAACTTCTCTGGGAAAAAGATCTATAGGTGTATGACTTGAATGTTTAAGTTCTGAGCCTTTCATGTTTACCAGTGTAAGAACTGGAGGATTAATGGTTGGCATGAGGGCATTTGCCTACAGAGTTCTAACTATTTGAGAAATAGAGCACAAAATTAATTTATACCCCTTTCCTAACAAGAAAAAACAATTTTGAAATTGTACATGTACCAATACCACAGCTATCATACTAACTTCCTTAGCTATAAATGCATTCCCTGCTAATTTGACTATGATTTAAGTTTTCAGATATGAATGGCTTTCACATAATTATATCATACTAGAGGCACGATGCATAAAATTCATGCCAGGAGCTCAGCCCTCGTAGCCATGGCTTCGTCCGGAAGGTCATCCAGAAGGATGTCCAGAAGGACATTTGGCTGTCCAGTCTAATTAGCATATTACACTTTTATTATTATAGATATTACTGTTTATATGCTGCAAAACATACACTTATGTCAAGTTTTACCCAAATCTTTCTTTGAAAATATAATAAATTAGAAAGAAGAAACTTGAATTTCAGTTCAAGTTTCACTCAAAATCTCCATGACCTCACATGTGTCACTCTTCCTGAATTTCTGTGTGCTCAAAGAAAATCATTTTCTCTCTCTTGTCTTTAGAATGAAGAAATAGGAGTTGTTTAATATACAGGATGTCCCCCCAAAATGTATATACACTTTAACAGCTAATAGCACAATTTTGAAAATGAAATGTACTTTAATAAACACTGCCTTTATAATTATTCAAGGTGTGTGTAAACATTTTTGGGACACCCTATATGTGAAGCACAAGTTCATAGCGAA
>NW_006383008.1:1152901-1168208 GCF_000327345.1 Myotis davidii
ATATTCATGAATGTTGTCATGCCCTACAGAAAACTTCCTGAGACTTGAGAGTAGTTTTTTTGCCTATTCTTGTTCTCCATAACTCTATTAGTAGGACATACATTTCAATGTGTAGGAGTCTTCCTTGACACTAAGGAAAGATTTTTAATTGCAAAGAACCAAATCTTAGGAGCATTTCCAACTTGGTATCAAGGAAGACAGAGAAAGAATGCACACTCACAGGTTTTGCACAATTTTAATTATCCTCTTGTTATGAAACTACTGAATGCACATTCAACATTATAAAACACTCAAAGCAAACATTTTTGTAAAACGTTTGTAAATTTAAAGATTATAAAGTATCTTTAGTAAATAAAAACAGTCTTCTCCTTCCCACACTAAGAAGTAAGAGACTTTAGTGTTACATAAAAAGAGCTCTTGGCTGCAAATCAGAAAATCTGAAGCTTTGGCCCTAATTTGCTATACTTCATTCATTCGATAGACATTTCTCAGTGCTTGTTTTAAGCTGGGTGCTGTGCAAGGGAGCAGGAACAGAAACAGGGAAGTACATTCCCTATTATCAAAGAGGTCTAGTTTAGAAGGAGATCATTAAAATAGTTATAAAATGCATGCATGTTTTCATATGAGAGTCTAAAAAGTGATATCCTTTAATGGAGGAAGCAACTATCTCTATTATTGAGGGGGGGAGCTCATAAAATTTAAGTGGTTTTAAGAAATAATAATTAACAATAATTGTAAATAACATCTATTGAACAATTCCTTTGTGTCAATAACTGTGAAAAAAGGTTTAAGATAATTACCTCAGTTAAGATTTTTAACATGCAAGGATAGTTACTATTATGTTCTCTATTTGATAGGTAAAAAATTGAGACTTAGAAACTTGAAGCTTAAAAATGAAAACCAAGTAACAGGCCATTGCACAGAGGAATAAGAGAATGGAATCTCAGTGAATGAGGTAGTTCCTAACCACAGTATCAAATCTCATTTGGAAGCAGGTATTAGATAGAGTATGAATGAATGTACTAGTATATATGTACTGTACTTGCAAATCACAGTTACATTCTCTCTCTCCCTCAGTTTCATTATCCAAAAATAAAATCAATAATATAAACCCCAGAAAATTATTCATTTACCAAATATTAATTGAATATCTACTATGCCAGGTGTTAATGCTAGGAACTTGAGATACAATGGTGAGCTAGATCTATGTTGTGCAACATGGTGATCACTAAATATGCATGGCTTAATTTTAACTTTAATTAACTAGAATTAAATAAAACTAAAATTCAAGTCCTCAGTCACATTAACTATATTACAAGGGCTCAACAGTCACAAGTTGCTGCTGGCTACCATACAGGACAGTGCAAAATAAAATGTTTCCATCATTATAGAAATACTACTGGACAGCACTGAACAGGCAGCTACTCATCCTATTCTCCTGAAGCTTGCATGTTAGTGGGAAAGACAGACAGCAATTATTCGAATAATTGTATTATGGTACTGATATATGCCATAAAAAAAGCGAAAAGTGCAAAGAGGAAATCTAATCAGGAGATTTAACTTAGTCTAGGGGTTAGAGAAGGCCTCACAGGAAAAGCGGCATTTCACCTGACCAGGAGGTTGAGAAGAACTGAGCCAGGGAAAAGGCGGGGAGGAGATTTCTGAACAAATGGCAGCTGTGTGCAAGCCCCAAGAAAGGAGAGATTTGGGAGGAATGGAGTGACTCAAGCATGGAAATGGGGGCTGTGAGGTGGGGGCAGGTGCCTAGTGAGTTAGTGGGGTCACCAGAGGCCAGAGCAGGTAAAACCATCCTAAAACCAGTGAGAGATGATTAAAGGGTTTAAGAGAAGAAGAACAGAATGGCACATCTGATATATGTTTTTAGAAATATCACTCTGGCTATAAGAGAGAATGAACTGGTTGGGAGAAGGTGACAAATGGAAGTTGTGAGACGGTGTAATATTGTGATTTGTAATACAAAAAAAAAAAAATACATATTGGCATCTGTCCCCAGTTCCTGGCACAGAATTCCTGAAATCCTTGAAATTGCCTGAGTTTTAGGAATGTCTTTTATTTTCATGAGGTGACTCTGGGTGGGCTCCTCCTATTCACCAGAAATATCAAGCCATTATTTGAAACATGGAATTTTCAGTCCCACCCCAGGAGAAGCCTTGAAGTTCTAGAAATAATTTTGGCTACTCCCAGAACAAAGGAATAGTTCTCCTGCATGGTTTAATGGTTTGGGTGCATTAGAGGTTCCAACTGAAACCCTCTGATGAAACTGGAATGAAGAAAAGGACAGCAACAGCCTGGGCCTGGAAATTTAATGCAGGCCAGCTCCTGGGTGGGGGCTGGGGGAGGGGGAGTTGCTCAGCCTGCTGGTGAAAACTGCCCTCCTCTACCAAAAGATAGAGAAGAGAAGCAATGGAGGAGTTTATAAATATCCCACCTCATAATGGGTCATAGGATGGTTAATTCACTACAAGTTTCTATGTCCCGAGACAATTTTCTTCTGGGGGGGAAAAGGGCAGTATTAATACACAAGTCAGTAAAAATGCTGTTTAAGTTCACAGCACAGAGCTGAATGCAGATTGATGATATTTCAAATAGCCTATGGTAGCGATTATGACTATGAGTAATGAGGGGAAAATATTGTATTTTTTAAGATAAATTTTATAAACTTTCTCAACCTGGAAATGTAAGCATAAAAATATGATGATCACTTATATCTAGATAAAATTCAAATAAAAAGACACTTTCAATGGATTTTTATTCTTCAATACCAAAGTGGATTTTTAATGAAGTTAACATGTACTATACTTACAACAACCAACCAGAATGAAAATGGAAAATAAAACCAAACTGAATCACTGCACCATTGCCTTTATTGTCCAAGGAGAATGGGAAAATGTTCTCATAGGTTTAAAAACAGTAATACATTTAAAAATTAATATTCACAGCCTTTAGTCTATGTATGTGACACTTTCAAGATAATAATTAAAGAAGCTCAAAAGATGCATAATAGACATGGGAAAGAATTAAAAGTGATATTCTACCCATAAGATAGATCTCTTTTGAACAATAAAAAAAAAGGTAAAGGTCTAATTTTCTGTTCACTGATAGTCATATTCTTAACCCTTTCAGAACCAGAACATTAGCATTCATAATTGTTTGGCGTACTTACAACAACCAACCAGAATGAAAATGGAAAAATAAAACCAAACTGAATCACTGCACCATTGCCTTTATTGTCCAAGGAGAACGGGAAAATGTTCTCATAGGTTTAAAAACAGTAATACATTTAAAAATTAATATTCACAGCCTTTAGTCTATGTATGTGACACTTTCAAGATAATAATTAAAGAAGCTCAAAAGATGCATAATAGACATGGGAAAGAATTAAAAGTGATATTCTACCCATAAGATAGATCTCTTTTGAACAATAAAAAAAAAGGTAAAGGTCTAATTTTCTGTTCACTGATAGTCATATTCTTAACCCTTTCAGAACCAGAACATTAGCATTCATAATTGTTTGGCGTGTATCTTAACAGTTCAGCACTTCAAATTTACTCTTCCCTAAAACCAAGAACAAGTGGTTAACGAGAGGTTAAACTGAGAGGGTCCAGTGTTTGCTTTTCCCTTACAGGCCACTATGGTCTTGCCTATTTCTGCTCCTCTTTGTTCCCTGGAGCACCTTACATAACATTAGGCATATGGCAGATGCTTAAAAATAATGATGTCTCAACTACTGTACCCTACAAGGTAGGGCTCTTAGCACCTATGATAGTGTATCTAAATAAGACCCACCCTAGCTGGTTTGGCCAACACTTGCTTCTGCTATACTGAAGCAAGTAAAATTCTGTCACTAGGTTTAATGGCTCTAAAATCTAAAAAAAAAAAAAAAAAGCAAATCTCTTATTAAATGTATCCTTCACCAGGGGCTCTGAGTACATTCACATAAAGTGCTGCCTATCTTCCCATCAAGGTTCCTGCCAAGAATCTCGTAGTTTCACTGAGTGTGTTTAAGCTACCATTTCAACCATATCAAGGCAGCAATTTTCAAACATGCAAAACAGCTTAAGAATATTTTAAAGGACAAAGCACACTTATGTGTTTCACACCAGTATTGTGGGAAACAACTTCAGGGATTAAATTAAATAGTGACTGATATACTTATGCCCACAGTCCTACACAGGACTAGCGCCAACTATTTCCAGAATTCACCCAATTGAGGTAACAAAATTATTCAGAATGCAGAAAGAAATTAATTCTCTAGAAGCTTTTAAGATAAATGTTTGTGGACCAAAAGATGCAGACTGTCACAAGAATCAAAAAAGAAAGTGCAAAAAATATTTAACATAATAAAAATAAATAAATAAATAAATAAATATCTACACAAATAAAAGACAAACATGCAAATTGACTGTACCTTCGCTACACATTAAGCCATGCCCACCAGCCAATCAGAGTGACTGTATGCAAATTAACCCAACGAAGATGGCAGCCAGCAGCACGGAGCTGGAGCAAGCAGGAAGCTTGGTTGCCCCAATGATGGAGGAAGCCAAGCTTCCTGCCTGCTGCACCAGCTCTGAGCTCCACTCAAAGCAACAAAGTTTCAATTATAGAAGGTAAATAAATTCCAGAATAAAAAAGAAAAAAAGGAGAGGCTGGGAGCTTCCATCGCTGGAGGGGCTTGGCCAGCCTGAAAATGACCCTCAGCCCCTCATCCAGGTTGGCCAAGCACCCCAGTGGGGACCCCCCCCCACCCTAAAGGGGGGGTGGCTAGCCTGAAAACAGCCATCAGCACCTCACCTAGGCTGGCCAACACTCCATGGGGTGAGGGTCCCCACAAGGGGCACTCCAGTGGGGACCCCCACCCTGAAGGGGGTGTGACCAGCCTGCAAACACCCATCAGCCCCTCCCCCGGGCTGGCCAGCCACCCCAGCGGAACCCCCACCCTGATCCGGGACACCCTTCAGGGTAACCAAGACGGCTCCCACCCATGCACCAGACCTCTATCCTATATAATAAAAGGGTAATATGCAAACTGACCCTAACAGCAGAATGACTGGGAATGACTGGTTACTATGATACACACTGACCACTAGGGGGCAGACGCTCAATGCAGGAGCTACCCGCTGGTGGTCAGTGCACTCCTACAGGGGGAGCTGCCAGAGGGTTGTCTGATTGCTAGCTTAGGCCCAATCCCCTGGAGAGCAGGCCTAAGCCAGCCGGTGGTCATCCCCCGAAGGGTCCCAGACTGCGAGAGGGCACAGGCCAGGCTGAGGGACTCCCCCTGTTTCCCGAGGCCCTCTAGTTTAACATAATATAGAATCAAAGAGGCAAGTTCTCATATCACTGCTGTCAAATGTAAATTTGGATTGCTGCTGGGATTATTGAAATGGGATTAGCAATGAGACTTGCAAAATTAGCAAATTCATGTGTGCCTTATAACCAATATAAATTCCGTGTGCCACCACCTGTAAACACAAGCAATAGATTTCTTATTTTAAATGACCTGGAAAGTATCTAACATGCTATCCTTGGGGAACGAACACTTTTTGAACTAATTAATCACCAAATGCCACCGTTGCTCCACTCCACTGAATATGAAAAAGCAGTTATTGGACAATAAAAAAAAATATCTAGAAAAGAAAATGTTGATCGACTACTATTAGAAGACAAACTATTCTGTAAATATTTACAAGTCTTCTTCAATATCTTCATTTTAAGTAAAAAAGATCAGAAATATTTCTCTACATGAATGGATTTTAACAATGAGACTAATTTAAACATTTTTATTCCCCTAAACAAAAACATGGATCAAGAGTAGTTCAGTTATGAATACTAAGAATGTTAAAACAAAAAGGTATTTTATAGTAGCTAGTGTCCTGGACGGGACTGAACTTTATTTCTATTTTGAGCCTGATATCTAACCAACTTGATGACTATGGACAATTAGTTCAGCTCTGATTCTTAGTCTCCCCTGGTATGAAATGAGAAGATTAGACTAGCTAATATTTAAGATCCTCTCTAGCCCTAACCTGCTATGAAATGTCAAATTTTTTTAACCACTTTTTCTTTCATATCTGTACAACTTTGTCAATATTTAGGCCACTATATAAGAGTTATGGTTTGAATTTAGTATTTACAATCAATACATAAATTTTTATTATGACTTAGCTAAGTATCTCTGAATCCTGACACTGTTTATTCTGTCAGGTATTTTAATAATAACCAAAGCAATATTTATAAGACCAAGCAAACATAGGACATTGTGACTGACCAGAGACAAATATCAAACTAAAGATACTTTGAATATATTATAAACATTCTCTTCTTGAGACTTCAAAACATGGTGCATTTTTATTTACTTTACTGTTATGGTCTTCTAATTATCTTTAGAGTACTAAAATAAGTTCAACAAATGGAGGATGCACAGGAACTGCGCAATTTGTTTCAATAACCCAGGAAATAAGAACTCGAATTCTTGTTCCACTGTTCACTATAAGAAGCTACATGAGAGTTGGAGTACAGTAAGTGCACTGGGTGCAAAAATCTGAAGACATCTGCCAACCCCCGTAGCAAAGTCAAAACCTCCTAGGAATTTGTGCCATCATGATCATAGGCACAGTACAACATGGAAAATAACAATGTTCATTCTGTTTCCACTTGCTAATCTTATCTCACATTTTTAAATTGAGGTTCAAAGGCACCAAAATCAAGAAAACGTCCACGGTTAGCTCTGCCTCTCTTCTAGCCATATCTATTCAGTAAATATTTGAACTGGTTTTAGGTACTTATATTTAGAATCAGTTTTCCAATGATAAAAAAAACAATTTCTCAAATTCTTTAGTAAAACTCTACAGGATTGGGTTTTATAGTGGGTAATCACTGAATAAGAAATTATTCAATTCCTAGAAAAATACAACCTTCCAAAACTCAATCAGGGGGTAACATGGGGATAAGGACACATATGTAATAATTTAATAAATAAATAAATAAATAAATTTTTAAACAGAAATTATTCAACAGAGTTAGTAATTTTTCTATCACATAACTTTCAAACTTTAACTTTCCTTATTCCAAAAAAGGAGGAATGTATTTAGTGTTTAGCAGTTGCCAGGCACTGAGCTAGACACTTGGGAGAAGCAATGGATGAGACTATGTGCCCTCCTTTATACCAGTAGAGCTGAAGGCTTAGATGGGAAGACATGTATTAAACAAATAATCAGAGAGTTAAACATACAATTAAATTGTCATAGACACTGTGAAGGAAAAGTAGACTGACAGATCTAAGTAAGATCGAGTGATCTTACTTAGATTAGGATTTATGGAAGGCTTCTCTGAGAAAGCCAGTTTAGGAGAGACCTAAATTATGAGAAAGATATAGCCAGGCAAAGGGACAAACCCCGAGCATGGGAAATAGAACAGGAAAAGACCCCAAAGTAGTTGGGAGCTCAGCTAAAGTGGAAGGGGAAATGATTCATGATGGACTGGAACAATTACAGATCGAGTTAGAGGGTTTTAGATTTATCCTAAGTGTATTATATAGACACTACAGGCCCGGTGCACTAATTCGTGTACAGGTGGGGTCCAGCTAACCTGATGGCCAAGGGGAGGGGCCGCAGGTGGTTGGCCAGCTGGCCCCACCCCCCTGGTTGAACTCCCACTCAAGGGGACAATTTGCATATTGGCCTTTTATTATATAGGATTAAAGAGCTGTAGCAGGGAGTGCTGCATTTTTAGAAGATTGCACAGGCTACTCTATGCAGAATATGTTAATGAGAGAAAAGAGGAAATAGAGAATCAAGTTTTGAAGCTTCCAGAGTAGATGGCTAGGGAGAAAAAATATTTGCTAAAAGTACAATGATTACAGTGGACATTTGAAAAAGTAGGCAGATTCAGAGTATATTTTGGAGATATATTCCAGAGGAATCAAAAGGAAGGTGTAGAGTTTGACACCCATTTACCTTCATACAATGCTTAAAAACTGTATGTATTTTCTACAACTTCTAAGACTCACAAAGATATCTTAAAGCCTGATCGCTCTTTTACCTTCTAATTATTCATTTTAAGTAGAAGCTAGGTTTGCTTAACTTTGTACAACAATCAGCACTGCATGATACCCATGTTTATGGCATCTCAGATGTACTTCATAAAGTCCTATGTAACAAGCCTTTAGGGTTCTTAGTGAGTCTGTATAATAAATATTGATGGAGAGTGTCATAAGGGACAGACTTTTAATTCAGTTCAAAAGAACAAACTTGCCATTCTCTTTTAAATGGCATTTCCCCCCAAAAGTTAATATCAATTTTGAGTCTGATACTGAGCCTTGTAAAATTAAGCTCAAATGCAATCTTCCAACACCCACCGCAGTGAAACACGTCTCTAAGTTTGCAATGAGAAATAAATGCACTTTGATGTATAAATACAATTTCTATATGAAACAACTATGGACTTTTAAATACACATAGGATGCATGGGATGATGTTGAGAACATAAAAATTGCTTAATGGTCAGATTCATACTGCATTTGAATATGTTTGAATATGGGAAATAAAACTCCTTGGTCCTAAACTATATACTCCAAAAAAAATCACTAGGGAAAAATGAATGTTAAAGGTATCCTTTAACACTAAAAATCATGGTAACTTTTCTCCTTCTAGAATGTCAATTGAAAAAGAAACAATTTGAATTACATAGCTTCAGATATTCTTTTTTACATATTCCTTGCTAGAAAAGGAAAAGCTATTCTAAAAAGAAATAAAGGAGGGAACCTAGCCAAGAAGAAAGAGATTCCAAAAGGACACACACACACACACACATATATATATATATGTCTTCTCTTTCAACCCACAATTCCTATTTCAACCCTGATCATTTTCTTCATGGCCAATAAGCACTAACCTAGTGTAAAACAGAATAAGAAGAGTATGTGCATATACGACGGATAAAATACAAGCTGCACCTATTTTGGGTATTTTATCATTAACTGCTGTTGCATAAACTGAACATACAATGGGCTGTGACACTGGATAAATCATTTGTTTCCACTTGTTATTGATGACATTTCATAACTCGTTTGGGGCTCTGCTTTGCCCCGTCACTCCTGAGTTATGAGGTCATCAATCATGACTGGAAATAAATGATTTATGTAAGTCGCCCTATTGTATATTTTAGGTACAGTATACCATAAAACACACACTATTGATTTCTAATATTGTGGCATTACGTTTATCATGTGTGTTCGTGAGACTCTGATGTTGTGTCATTTGCTGTAACTGAGTATGAAATGTTAACATAATTTATGAGAAAAGAAATGCACAAAAATAACTCAGTGAATTCTTATTTTTAATTAATATCTTGCTAAAGCAATTTTAAAGGTCTCCTTGAATTAAAAACATACTGTCTCCCAGAAAGGGAGTTGTAGTAAAGGATATGAAGTCCCTATATAAAGTCATGATTCGGAAACAGAAAAGAACTGAGAGAGACCCTTTGAATAGAGCATTGCCACCTAAGTAAGCTACAGATACTAAGAACACACCTCCCACTGAGCAATATTTGTAGTGTATTACACTTGAAAGGATCAACTGCTTAGTAACAAGGATATCATGGGAATATGAAAAACTTTTCTAGCCGTTTTTAGAAAGGGAAGTGGTGGGTTGGGGAACAAAACCAAAACTGATTGTTTTAATTAATGAAAGCTTAGCTCCTTTAACTATAAGTCAGGTTGAGTTTGCAAAGAATCTATAAGAAATTTTAAGTAACATATTAATTGAAAATAAACAAAGTTATCAAGAAAATACAGTACTCTCATTTGAAAGGAGTTCTTCAAAAAGGATATGGCAATTTAAGGGACTGAAAAATTTTCCTTTTTCTTTCTTCCTGTTTCACCCATCAACTGACTTCCATATTTTCCCAACGAGCTTAAAACTATAAACATGCTTAAAAAGAAAAAAAAATAAAACTACAAGAAAATGCAAAGAAATTTGAGGGAGGCAATCAAAAACATATTGAAAATCAAACCCAGAATAAGAGCATCAAAAATCCAAGAACTTTCAGCTATTTGCAATTACGAGAGTAATTGCTATTTTAATATGTTTTGCTTGTTCCAAAGAAACTCTAGTTCATAAGCTGAAATTCAATGAGTTTAAATCACAGCAAAATCTTTCAGGAGCTGATCAAGACTAAATATACAATCAAAACAACCTATTATCTACATATTTTAGTTGATTAAAAAATATAAGGTACCTCTCTGAGAACTATTATACAGAAGTTGTTGACCAGCTGTGTTCAAATCCCAGTGATGATTTTAAAAAGAACTATTTAATCTGAAGTATGAAGATTTTAGGTCATATATAAAGGAAATTTTCCCCTTTTTTCACAGGAAAGTTTTAAATATTGACACTAACTATTGAAAATAGTTGCAGAATTTTTTTTGGAAAATTTTCATTGTAGTTTTACTTTATTAGAATGGTTGAGGGCAGTGGTTCTCAGCCTGTGGGTCGCGACCCCTTTGGCAGTCAAACGACCCTTTCACAGGGGTCGCCTAAGACCATCCTGCATAGCAGATATTTACATTACAATTCATAATAGTAGCAACATTACAGTTATGAAGTAGCAATGAAAATAATTTTATGGTTGGGTCACAACATGAGGAAGGCGAACCTTTTGAGCTCGGCGTGTCAGCATTTAGAAAAACCCTAACTTAACTCTGGTGCTATGTCACATATAGAAATTTTTTGATATTTGCAACCATAGTAAAACAAAGACATATTTTTGATATTTATTTTATATATTTAGATGCCATTTAACAAAGAAAAATCAACCAAAAAAATGAGTTCACGTGTCAGAGGTGTCATAGGTTCGCCATCACTGTCCAAATCTAATGACCATGTGTTGCATTACAAATTCAAAATGAGTTCTCAAAATTGTTTCCTTGCCTAATTATATCATGATACTAATTAATTAAGAACAATGTTTTATAGAGCAACAGCATAAGAGCAGGGATTTCAAAAATGAGAGTTGGTACCTTTTAGAATTACTAAGATGATACATGAAATGGTGAGTCAGAGGTCCACAGTTTAGCTAAAAATCCTTAGTTTAACTCCAATATTATTTAGAAATATTTCACTTTTGAATTTTTAGTCTAGATTTTTACTAGGTGTTTTAATTAAGTATAAGATTCATTAACTTATGACCTTCAATAAACTTCAAATGAGTTCAGAAACTACCTAAAATTGTATTTAAAATTAATACATGATTAATGCATATGTGTGTTTCTGGGAGCCCATAACATTATTAAACTTTATTCAGAGTCCAGGTCCAGAAACAATTTTTGTTTTAAAAAATTACAAACCACTTATTCAAAAGGCTGTCATTCACAATTAAGTCTATTATTCATCCTTCCAAACTGTTTATAAAATTAATTCCATTTTTTAAACAATGTTCTCTCTCCTTCTCTCTCCCTCCCTCTCTCTTTCTCTTTATATATCTACTAGGGGCCCAGTGCATGAAATTCGTGGACAGGGGGTGAGTCCCTCAGCCTGACCTGCACCCTCTCCAATCTGGGAGCCCTCAGGGGAGCCCTCTCCAATCCGGAAGTTTCTGTCTGTCTTTGCAATCATATGAGCGAATTGTCAGTTTGGTTTGGTGCTCACAGAATAATAGAGGTCTTTTTTTTCTTCTTTGCTCCATTGGTGGAGATTTCCTAGAAGTTGCAGGATATCTTCCTTTTAATTGTTCCTCAATACTCTGACTTTACTTATGTCTCTAACCTTTGCTTTCCCTCCATCCCTGACCCACAACAGTAACTTGCTCCAGGCTCACTTTGCTCTACTATCTAGGACAGCGGTTCTCAACCTGTGAGTCATGACCCCTTTGAACTACAATTCCCAGCATTCCTGGTGCACCCCCCCCAGCTCTGGGCTTCCGCTTCCGGTCCAGGAGCTGCCACCAAACTACAATTCCCAGAATTCCTGGTGTTCACCACGCTCTTGGTTTCTCCTTCTGGTCCAGGGGCTGTAGAAAGGAAAAGGACTGGGAACTTCAGCCACCCCCCAGGCCAGGCTGACAGGACTGGACACTTCCCTGGCCACAGAGAGCTGTCTGACCAACAGCTGATTCTGGCAGGGTGGGACTTCCTCCTCCCTGCTGTCAGTCTCCATGGTGGCTATGAGGAAACTGGGGTGACTCAGGGAGCCAAGCCCCCCAAGCCACCCGCTCTCTGTCTGCTCTCCCACTCTGCCAAGCCCCCCAAACCACCTGCTCTCCCGCTCTGCTCTCACTGGGAGCAACCAAGGGAGCCAAGCCCCAAAGCCACCCGCTCTCTGTCCGCCCGATCCCGCCCCACCCCCGGCTGCTTGGTGCCTACGTGCGTGCACACTGTCCACAGGCCTACCATCTTTGTTGGGTTAATTTGCATACTCACTCCTGATTGGCTGTGGGCATCGCAGAGGGATGGTCAATTTACATATTTGTTTATTATTAGTATAGATGCCCTTTATTCTATTCATTTTGGCAACTAGTCAGAAGGAAGTACTTCAACTCTGGCTAATTTCAAGTGCCTTTGGATAAGAATTTGTTGTAAATTCAATAGTTTGAACTTGTCAACTTAAGTTACTTTTTTCTTGTGTGCAGATATCAATTAAATGTGATTTTCCTTCTCCCTACATATAATAAAAGAGTAGCTGCTACTTAAATATGGCAACTCACATATGGAGTCAGAACTGTCAAAAAGAAAAAAAATCTCCTTTTCTAAAAGTCAGGATAAGCCTTATAATGTTTTAATTTCAGATTTTACATTTTTAACAATAAAATGGGATGAGATGTGGGAATATTATCATTTGATGTAAGGAGGCTATACAGAGAAGTACACATTATAATTAGGAAGCATCCTTGAAGATTTGTACAGTAAGTGGTGATTGATCAATCCAGGATATTAAAACAAATCAAAAAAGAAACTGGGTATAAACCTGGTTCAATCAGTTTAGAGCTGTTTTAATGAGCCTACATATTTGGTCTTGTACCAGGCTGGATACCAGAAGACTGGAAATTTAACCCCAGCTCTGCTCCTGACTTGAGTGACTTGAGTGACCTCAAGCCAGTTAACTCATCTGTTGTTTTTCAGAAGGTGATAACTTGGAGACTACCTAGCAATTGCAGTGCATTAATGGGTGACAATCAGAGGAAGATGCCTGGGGCAGAAGAGCTTCAGTGTAAGGAAATCAGGCTTTTCTATTCTGCCTGATCATTTCAGCACTATTGCTCTTTCAGGGTGCTTCCATTGTTGCTCCCTGCTCCAGAACACCCCATGCTGCCACAGCCACTGCAGGGAGCACCTTTAACAGACAAGCTCATTTTCAAATTTCCAGGCCACTAAATCAAATGAACCAATGCAAGGGTAATATTTTTAAGGTTGCCAAGAGATGCATAGGGAAGAGAGAATTACAGCAGGAGTCCCAATTAATTATGACTGGAAAGGTAAAAAAAGGGAAAGGTATCAGAAAGCAGCTTCTTGAGTTTGGAATTATTTAGATTTCAAATGGCATTTTGCTCTCCATAAAATTGGATTAGATTTCTTAAATCTTCTAAGACTTTGATCCAGCCCATTTCACCTTTACAAATTAAAAGCCAGGTTTGGCGGTGAAAATCATATAACATACAACAAGAAAGCTTTGAGGGGCATATGGGCAGATTTAGCCTAGAGGCCCATCATACTATCAGGATTATACTTCGAGAAAACATACTCAATCCTTATAATGCTAAACAGTCTTCAGTAGAGGGGCATAAAATAGCTGTATATCTATATTATTTTATACAGAGTTAAGTTTGTGAATCTAACAATAACTTATTCCATTGGAATTAATGTCTTTATCTATTTATATAATAGAGAAATATGCAAATTAGCCAGGACGCCATAACGTCATGACTGAACAGCAGGGACCTGAGGCTGCATGGTGCCTGGCCAGGGCGAGGGACCTTAGGCCATACCCCCTGCCCTGCGGGGCTTGACGGGGGACCTCAAGCTGTGCCCTGCACCCTGGCTCTGGGCCAGGAGACCTCAGGCCACACACCCTACCCCAGCGCCGGTCCGGGAGACCTCAGGTTGAGCCCCCTGCCCCAGCACCAGGATGGGGATGTCAGGCTGCACCCTCTGCCCAGCATGGCTTGATGGGGACCTCAAGCCATGCCCCTCGCCTGGCGGGGCTTGACAGGGGACCTCAGGCCATGGACCCCACCCAGTGGAACTTAATGGGGACCTCAGGCTGTGCCCCCCCACCACAGTGCTGGGTGGGGGGAACTGAGGCTGCACCCCACTGCCCAGCGCCGGTCTGGGGGACTTGAGGCTGTGCCCCCCAACCAGAGGGGCTTGATAGGGTTGGGGCCACCCAGGTCTAGGTCTCACCCAATGGGTCTCCTGCGTTTTTGAAGCGTGTGCAGGTGGTGGGCAGGGACTTGACTCTAGATCCCATGAATGCCCCAGACTCTGACAGGAGGAAGATTTTCATGTACATTTTACTAATTTTCTTTCATCTCCAACAATTCTATTATAGAGAAAGAGCAAATCACAATATTAAAATATTTCCTCTAATTAATTCCCTTTTAATGTGCACGAATTTCATGCACTGAGTCTCTAATCTACACTAATAAAAGACAAACATGCAAACGGACCATACCTTCGCTATGCCTTAAGCCTCACTCACCAGCCAATCAGAGCGTCTATATGCAAATTAACCCAACCAGGATGGCAGTCAGAAGCCACAGAGCTGGAGCAAGCAGGAGGCTTGGTTGCTCCAGTGATTGATGAAGCCAAGCTTCCTGCCTGCCGCGGCCAGCTCTGAGCTCCACTCAAGACAACAAAGTTTCAATTATAGAAGATAATAAACCCCAGATACCTGCTTTCAGCCGGGCCGTGGCCACAGAGCTGTAGCGAGCAGGGGACTTGGGTTGCCCCTGGCGATGGAGGAAGCCAAACTTCCTGCCTGCCCTGGGCTCCGCTCAAACCTACAAAGTTTCAGTTATAGAAGATAAATAAATCCCCGATACCTGCTTCCAGCCCGCCCTGGCCTCTGCTCAAGGAGGCGCTGAAAAAAAAAAAGGAGAGGCTGGGAGCTTAGGTCGCCAGGGGGCATGGCCAGCCTGAAAACGGCCATCAGCCCCTCACCCAGGCTGGCCAGGCACCCCAGCAGGATCCCCGCATCCTGAAGGGGCTGTGGCCATTCTGTAAACAGCCATCAGCCCCTCACCCTGAAGGGGCTGTGAGCAGCCTGAAAATGGCCCCGAGCCCCTCACACAAGCTGGC
>NW_006383008.1:1168247-1169990 GCF_000327345.1 Myotis davidii
TGCTGCCCACTGGTAAGTGGACATCCCCCGAGGGCTGCTGGGCTTCCAGAGGGATGTCTGACTGCCAGCTTGGGCCTGATTCCCCAGGAAGCGGGCCTACACCAGCAGGTGGACATCCTCCAAGGGGTCCCAGACTGCAAGAGGGCATAGGCCGGGCTGAGGGACCCCCAGAGTGCACAAATTTTTGTGCACCGGGCCTCTAGTATAATTAATTAAAAAAAAATTTCAAGGTACTAAAAGTGTTATACAGGCCTATCAATAATAAAGATAAATTTTTTAAAAAGTGGTGTACAAATGTAGATCAGTTCAAATACTAACCAAATGTTAATGAAAGTTAAAATAAATGAGTCATGTCATATATTTGATAACCTAACATCCATGACAACTAGAGTAACCCTAAATAATCATGTAAAAGAGAGAGTAATGAGGAAGAAGAGAGGAGGGGGGCCAAACATTCCAATCTAGAACTTAGACAACAGTAAATTTGGTTGTGCAGGAATTTTAAAAAGAAAAGTCACTTATCATCTTACATATGAGCAGGAAATCTGAATAAAATATCATTCAGATAAACTATAAAGACTATACCAGCCATTCCTTAAGAAATAAAAAGGATCATCAGCCACCCTCAGACAAAATCTGTCAGTGTAGCACACTCCAGCAATTTCCCAATGCCACCATGTGTGCACAGGGATGCATCAATAGGGTTTGCAACGCACTGCTATTCTCCAGATAGTGCTCAGGACATGAATGCTAACATAAATCAAAAATACTGGCGTGTGTTCCCTGTAGTCACCGCTGCTTAATCCACTTACTCTAACCCTTCCCACCTTCATACAGGGTCATCTCTCCAGGTAACCAACATATTCCCCTTTCAAAAATCTTTTCTTTCATGAAGGATTATAAATGCCTTATTGATTTTTCTACACAAGGCCAGTCAACTTCTGACTTCACAAGAAGAATTGAATAAAGTGGCTGAACCCACTGCTGTTTCCCTACCTACATAACTAAAGTACCACTATCCAGTTATTTTTAACTGACCGTTTCATAGAATAACTATCATCAGTGTCAGTGTGCCCAAAGGACAAAGAGCTGTTTGTGCTCCTGCCTGACTACAAAACCATTGAGCAAATAACTATACAGCTGGCTTGATTTTCCTCCTGGCCTCAGTCTTACATGCTAGGAAAAAAGAATGTTGATGCAGCATCTGGAAATACTCTTGATATCTGCTTATCTTTTCAACAAGTCAGGTATTCAAAAAAGATTGTTTCATGTATCTTTTGCATTTTTAAAATATATTAGAACTAAGTTTATAAACTTAGAAATTTTTTTCTCTTATTTCATTCATAAATTTCCACAATTTTAAAAAATAAATCCTTTTCTTATTTATTATTATTATTATACTAGTAGCCTGGTGCATGAAATTCGTGCACATTAAAAGGCAATTAATTAGAGGAAATATTTTAATATTGTTATTTGCCCTTTCTCTATAATAGAAGTGTGAGAGATGAAAGGAAATTAGTAAAATGTATATGAAAAAAATATTTAAATTTAAGTCTGGGGCACGCTGTGGGACCCAGAATTAAGTCCCCGCCCACCAGCACATACCTTGAAATCGCACGAGACCCAGACCCGACCTGGCTGGCCCCACTCCTGTCAAGCCCCACCGGGCAGGAGGTGCGGCCTCAGGTCCGCTGGCCTGGTGCCGGGTGGGGGGGTGCAGCCTCAGGTCCCCCAGCCCCGGTG
>NW_006383008.1:1170973-1173471 GCF_000327345.1 Myotis davidii
CCAACAGCTCTAGTTGTAAGCCTGAACCTATGGTCCAAACACATGGCGGCACATGCCTGAGTGATGTAGGCTTGATAGAGTTCAGGTGCATGCAGTTGAGTAGGATTGAAAGCCAGGAGAATGTTGTAAACATCTTGGTCACGCCCTTACTTTGCCTTGTGGCATCTGCTATAAAATAAAGACAAGGTTGTGGGGCGTGGTCACAGTCTCTCAGTGAAGCAGTGTCCCACCATGACCCAGATTTCATTCTCTTGTCTGTCTTTTCTAAGCTTTTCAGCCGCCCCCACTCAGGTTCACCCTTGGCTGTGCTGGCACGGCACACTTTATAAAGATATGCCTCTATGCTCCAAGGGCGGGTTCCTGCCTCAAACCCTGCCCTCAGAGGAAACAGCTCCAGGAAACAGCTCGGGGGAAGGGTGCAGCCGTTTGCAAGACAACCCCTGCAAGACTGACTTCCTTCCGCTTGGTCGTGCTTCTGGCTGTGATGTTACACCCAGGGTTTTAATTAGTATAGATTATTTACTATTATATTATTACTAGTGGCCGGGTGCCTGAAATTGGTGCACTCGGGGGGGAGGCGGGGGAGAGTGCCCAACCTGTCCTGTGCCCTCTCACAGTGCAGGAGCACTGCGATCGATCACCCCAAAGAGGTAGGTCCCACCCACCCCTTTGGGGCTCCTTGATGGATTGCCCCAAAGAGATGGGCCGGAGCCAGGAGTCCCTCCTCCGTGCAGGGCCATGAAACACCCAGGACTCTCTGCGCAGAGCTGCGGGCCCCGCCTCCATGTCGCACCAAGCCACAAACTCACAGGCCTCGCCATACGGAGTCGCAGGCCCTGTCTCCGCTCTGTGTAAAGCCGGGAGATCCCCTGGCCTCACTGTGCAGAGCTGTGGGCCCCGCCTTGCCGCGGGACCCCCAGCCCTCGCCCCGTGGAGCCATGGGACCCGCCTCCGTGCCGTGTGCACAGCGTCAAGCCCCCGCCCACCCGTGTGCACTTGCTGCACACACAGTCTCCTGGTGATCGCTTGCTGCAGCATGAGGGCATTGTGGCATGAGGGCGTGACAACCACATACACTTTCATTAGTATAGATTTTAGGTTATTAAAATGTTATGCTACTTCATAGTTTTAATTCTTATTTTATCTGTATTATTACCTCAATATTTACTCTCCACCATTTTTCTTTAAAGTACATTGAGAGTTTTCAAAAATTGTCTTGCAGTAAATATTTCCTGCTTTAAAAATCAAATAGTATAAAGCAAAAATATATTACACATTCGCACTATACATATAATGGTAAGTGGTAAACAGGTCTATATAGTTGCAAAGTTTCTACACTTTTTCCAGAGTAATATAATATTAATACTAATTTAATTGTGAAAAATTAATGATGTATATTATAATCTATAGAGTAATGATTACATATATATAAATCAAATTCTAAAAACATTTCTATAATCCAAAATAAGACAACAAAGGCAGAGCAGATAAATGAAAAACAGAGGGGAGAAACAGAAAACAAATTTTTAAAATGGTGACCTAAATCTACACACATCAATAATCACATTAAATGTAAATGGATTAATTTTTCTAATGAAAAAGCAGAAATTATCAGAATTTTTTTTTCACAATAGATTTTTTAAAAAGCAAGAACTAAATTTATGCTCTCCATATGAGATGTACTACTATTTTAAATATTAAGCCATAAATACTTTAAAATTAAATGGGTAGTAAAAGATATACCATTGAAATTATAAGTACAATGCTGGAATAGCTATCACAGCAGCTTTATTTATAATAGACAGAAACTATAAAGCCTATATTCTGTCAGAAGAGAAAAGAATAAGCAGAAAGGAAAACCAAGATGGTGGCATAGGTAAACACCGGAAAGTGGTGCCTCACACAACCACTTCAAAGACAAAACGGACATCATCCAGAACCATAGGAAGGCTGGATAAGTGGAAATTCTACAACTAGAAGGAAAGAGAAAAGCACACTGAGACTCAGAGAAGGTGCGGAAGTAAGAGCGACGGTATGGAGGTGCACGTGGAAAGGGCTGGCAACTGAGGACACAGTTGTCTTTTTCGATCAGGAGGGAGACACACGCTCCTGACAGCCCTGACTCCAGTTCCGGGCGAGTCTCGGGAGACCCAGACTCATACAGGGAGAAACTGGACTATCTGGCATCGGTCGGAACTCAAGGGCAGCTTTCTCTCAGAGATGCTTGCAGCGATTACCGGAACACTGAGACGCGGGGCCTCTTAGGGTAAGACTGAGGATCAGCCATAGCTGTTGGCTTTACCCAGTTGATTCCCTGAGACCCTGCCCCACCCAAGATGTGAGCAGAGACTTTTGCATATGAATGGGCTGGCCCTTTGAGATCAAAAATTACCTAACAAACTGCAGCTGGGTCAGAGAGACCCAGACCATCCAAAAGAAGCCCCAAGGCCCCACAGCAGCTTGCACTGCTTCACAGCTGGGCCTCGTCCGGGCACTTC
>NW_006383008.1:1174384-1178764 GCF_000327345.1 Myotis davidii
AGAAAAAAGAAGAAAAAGGTAAAGATACAAATTATGAACAACAAATACACATCTATCAACAAGTGAATCTAAAAATCAAGTGAATAAATAATCTGATGATCTGAATAAACTGGTGAATATAATAGAAGTGGGGGCATAGAAAGGGAGTGGACTGACAATTCTCAGGGGGAAGAGGGGGTGAAGGGTGCGGGAAGAGTTTCGACAAAAATCTTACACCTATGGATGAGGACAGTGGTGGGGGGTAAGGGCATGGGTTGGGGTGGGAACCAGGTGGAGGGGAGCTATGGGGGGAAAAAAGAGGAACAACTGTAATAATCTGAACAATAAAGATTTAATTTTAGAAAAAGGAAAGAATAAGCAAACCAAGATTCATCCATACAATGGGATACTATTTGGAAATATACAGGAACTAACTATTGAGACACCTAACAGTAAGGATACATCTCAACAACATTATGCTGAGTCAAATTTTTACACAAAAAGGGACTTACTGTGTGATAACATTCTAGAACAAATAAAACTAACCTGTAATGGAAAATACCTGAACAGTAGACATTTCTAAAGGGGTGGGAAGGGATTGACTGAGAAAAAGCATGAGTGAATTTTCTGAGGTGATGATAGTGTCCTATAGTATGAACAGGGAGATGGTTATACAGCTAGGTGTAATTGTCATAATTCAATGAAAGTGCACTAAAAAATGGTAGTTTTCATTGTATATAAATTTTATATCAAAAGAAAAATATAAACAAGCATTCAACACTTGTGAATATATACAGATTAGGTGTTTAGGAAAAAGTGTACTGATGTCTGCACCTTTGTTTAAAATACATAAAAAAAAACCAATTGAAGAATATAAGAATATGGAAAGATATGAAACAAAGCAATATAGTAAAATTTTAATAGCTGCACAATAGTTATATGGTGATCACTATAAGATTCTTTCAATTTTTCCTTATGTTTAAAATTACAAATTAAAATATAAGTAGGAAAGAGGGAGGGGGTACACAGAGCTAAACTGTATCTGCTTTATATTTTAAAATAAAGAAACAAAATATTCTGAAGAAAATAGAGCAAATATAATTTAAAAGACCCTAGTATAGTGTTCATGGGTATTAATTGTATTTTTTTCTTTTATATTTTCTTCATGCTTGAAATATTTCATAATTTAATTTTTATAATATATAAGTGGAATGAATGTAATGCAGAAGAGATTGGAGGACAAGAAACTGAGTCCCAGTATCTGGATTTTAGTCTCCATTCATTTATTACCTGTGAACCTGATGTGAGTGACAAAGTCTCTCTGGGCCTCAGTTTCCTCATTTATAAAATAAGATAGTTGAACTGAGTAATGTATTAGAGATTCATTTTCATATTTATAATTCTATAAATCTAAAATAAGCAAAAGTGTAATTTTAGGAATTGTCTCCTGATTAAATATCATACCTGAGCCAAAATATTCAAAAGGTTAATTATACAGTGGTCAGAGAATAATTTTGTGCATAAGGTAATCATGACCTTTGTGTTTTTACTCAACCTAAATTCAATAAAGTAATATATAAGTAGATGGGAAATCATATCATTGAAGAGCCCAAAGCCCAAAAATAAAGGGGAAAAATTTAGTTTTTAAGACATTATTTCTATTTATTCTTCCAATAACTTGGGTTTTGAGAATTCCTTTCCATTTTAAGCCTTATTGTTTTCAACCTTATAATATGAGGATGAGAGTAAAGAATAGTGCCAATTCTACAAATAAATGGAGGATATACTATGCTCATAAATTGGAAGGATTATTATTGTTAATATGTCCTCACTACCTAAAGTAACATACAGATTCACTGCAATCTCTATTAAAATACTAATGGCATTCTTCTCAGAACTAGAACAATTACTCCTAAATTTATATGGGAACACGGACTTGAATAGCCAAAGAAACCTAGAGAAAAAACAAAGTGGGAGTTATCATGCTCTCTAATTTCAAACTATACTACAAAAGTTACAATAATCAAATCGGTATAGTACTGTCATAGAAACATATATGTAGACCAATGGATTAGAATAGAGAGCTCAGAAATAAACCCTAACTTATATGGTCAATTAATCTACAACCAAGAAGAAAAGAATGTATCATGTAGTAAAGACAGTCGCTTCAATAAATGGTGTTGGGAAAACTGAGCATTAAGTGTAAAAAAATATATTAGACCACTTTCTTATAACATATATAAAAATAAACTCAAATGGATTAAAGACTTAAACATGAGACCTCACTTTATAAAACTTCTAGAGCAGTGGATCTCAACCTTGGCTACACATTAGAATCACCAGGGAATCTTTTCAAAATCCTGATTTCTGGGCCTCATCCTCCAGAAATGCTGTTTCTTTGTTATGGGGTGGGGCCACAACATTAGTAACAAAGAAACAGAATTTCTGGAGGATGAGGCCCAGAAGTCAGGATTTTCAAAAGATTCCCAGGTGATTCTAATGTGCAGCCAAGGTTAAGAACCACTGCTCTAGAGGAAAACATAGGCCATAAACTCTTTGAGATTGCTCTTTTTGGATATGTCTCCTTGGAGAAGAAAAACAAAAGAAAAAAATAAACAAATGGGACTACAACAAACTAAAAAGTTTTTGCACAGTACAGGATTTCCACCAACAAAAAAAAAGGTAACCTATTGAATGGGATAAGATATTCACAAATGAGACATCCAATAAGAGGTTAATATCTAAAATATATAAAGAATTCATACAACTTAATACTAAAAAAAAACAAAACAATTAAAACCTGGGCAGAAGGCCTGAGACATACAGATGGCCAACAGGCACATGAAAAGATGCTCAACATCACAAGTCATGGAGTAGCATGCTGCCAGGTACCTATCACAGTACCACCTCTTAAGTGCTAACATCAAACTCCAATAAACACACAGAAAGTGATAGTATACAAAAAGGTCATATTAACAAAGAAAAGACAGGAGCAAAAAGGAAAATTGATGTACTTAATATCAATACTTACCTGCTACTTGATAATTCCATATCCCTTTAAGAAAATTGCTCTACTGAGTTAAAACACTGATTTTGTTTAGCAACTGAGTTGACCTTTAAAAGTGTCTTTCTGACCACAAAATGAAACTTCTATCATCTTAAAAAGAAAAAGTAGAAGGGGAGATTTTTTCCCCTTGAAATTCCTACAGTTTTCAATTCTTATCCATGCAATATATATACTACATCATCACAACTGTAATTTTTTTTATTTCTTAAAGTATTACAAAGAGTCTTACACATGTCTCCTTCCCCCCCCCTTGATATTCCCCTGGCTTCCCCCACCCCCAGTGTTTTGTGGCCATTAGTTATTCTCATATGCATGCATATAAGTCCTTTGGTTGATCTCCTACCCCCTACCTCCACCCTCCCCAGGGTTCCCACTGCAGTTTGACATTCTGCTCAAAGCTGCTCTACCTCTGTATCTATTTTTGTTTATCAGTCTATAATGGTCCTTATTATCCATAAATGAGTAAGTGCATGTGGTACAACTGTAATTTTTTAGGCAAAGAAAGGATGTCTAAAAAATAACTACTGCTTCTTCTCAAAAAAAAAAAAAAAGGCAGCTTTTCCCTATTAGAGTGATGCTGTTCCCAAGCATTTTCTATGCTATGAACATCTTATTTTGAAGAAAAAGTTACTAAATCCCATTTTGTAGGGCATATTTTCTTATCTGAAATATAAATCTTTCAAAGTTTCTAATATCAACTCATTTTCTCAAAAATTGAAATGTATGTCTATGGAGAAATTTATCTTTTTGGAAATACAGTGCTATATTGAGACTTTTGCTTTTTAATTAACATTGGAAGCAATTTCTTCTTTTACTTCTTTGTCTCCTTGCCACTTTATTAGTTCTTTTTCCTTTCTTTTTATTGCTCATTTGACTTTTTTCTTACCTATACTTAACTTATTTTTATCATTTCTCAGTAGGCTAATATGGTTAACACTTAAGTCTTCCTAGCAGGAATACATTCTATTGCATGGGGGGGGGGGACTGTTGCAATTAAGCTAAATAGGAAACAAAGGATTTGAAGAAACAAATCTATTTTTCTGTCATTATGTGTCTGAAAGGAATCTGCCACCTAGATTAAAATCTATTTAGCTCTACAGTATAACTAATTATGTATGAGTTTAGTCTATAATCCTTAATGTTCAAGGAAACCATATTATACCAAAGAGTAACCATCTTCATTTTAAGAATTGCAATAAGGTTAAGGTAGCTATAGAGTCCATGTGCCCATTGTACACAGTAGTTTTATATAAGCTAAGAAACTAAAGGCCATGAAGAATTAACAGTCCAGCATTTGACGAACAACATAGGTTGTCCTGTAATGCAGACTCTAA
>NW_006383008.1:1178912-1197294 GCF_000327345.1 Myotis davidii
CCAAGAAGTCTGGGAAAGCACCAACATCTGCATATGGTATGCATCCAGATTGGGTTCAAGGAGTTCCTACTATGAGACATAAAGTTCTTACAAGGCTGTCTAAAATTTAAAATAAATATATATATACACACAGTGTGTGTGTGTGTGTGTGTGTATACATAGGTCCTGCATATATTTTATATATATATAAAATATATGCAGGACCTATAGTGGATTCATATGTGCTAACTATGTCCATGACAATATCAAGCATGCTTTCCTTGTTGAGCAGAAAATCGTTGAGAGTACTAAAGTCACAAGCACAGTCAGAAAGCTAATTTTTTAAAAAAGTGAAGCTATTTTTGCATAATAAAAATAATCAAAACACTTTAAAAATGAAGAATTGATAGTGGGGGCTGTACCCAATAGATGTTAAGCAACAACAGGAGAAGCTTTAGGTTTTGGCTTAATAGTCTGATGCCCTAGCTGATTTGACTCAGTGGATAGAGCATTGGCCTGTAGACCAAAGGGTCCCAGGTTTGATTCGGGTCAATGGCATGTACCTGGGTTGCAGGCTCCTCCCTGGCTGGTTCAGGAGGTAACCAATTGATGTGTCTCTCTCACATTGGTATCTCTCTCTCTTGCCCTCTCTCTTCCGTTCTCCCTGAAAATCAATGGAAAAACATCCTCGGGTGAGGATTACAAAAACAACAACACAATATTCTACATGTTTATTTCTAACATCAAACAAATTGGATGCACTTTTATACCACTGTTTTTCAGCCCCATGAAAGACATAAGTTTAACAATAAACTTTAAATAGAATGTCCCAAGGGGAAAATTTTTGTTGTTTGTTTTTCAATGGACAGGCAGAGCCAAATTACTGGATCTCCCAAAATCAGTCTGTAAAAGTGTAAAAAAGAATGTTAACATGTTTGTGGCTTGTATTTCCTTGACAGGGAGGAAAATTGGGTGAACATATTCCCTGTTTCTCATGCAGACTTTTTCCTATGGTTATTCTAAAGGTCATGAGATTTCTGGATTATTCATAAATGAGATGAAACTATTGCCTATCCCATATCCTCATTTCATAACAGCATATCTACTTTAAAGAAGTAAATCCTCATCCTCTAATATGGCTGTAGGAGATTCGTTCTGTTATCCCACACAGAGTTCTTCTGAACTTCTCTAAACTCAACTCAAGAGTGAAAGATAATTTCTGTATTCCATTACTTTGGAATTAAGAAGACAGGAGATTGTAGCAAAAAGGGGCAAGGGAAAATGTGCTTGTAGGGCCTCTGTATGTTAGTGAGGCAGGAAGGCTACTGATCAAAACAGTCAGACTTGGAAACAGCTTTTCTGGGTGAAGTTGCCACAATCATTTCATGTTGGTTAAAAAAAAAAAAGACATGCTAAAGAACAAGTGTCTTCCTCATGAGTTGTGTGGCCTGATTATAGTATTCTTTCTATTTTACCATCAAGCCAGAATCCACTCGGGTGTGGTTGTTGGTTTTTTCTGTCATTTTATCTTTGGGAGCTACAATGTTATATTGAGATTCATAATATTATATTCATAATCCTTTCACTAGATATCTTTCTTCTCCCTCCCTACTGTTTCACAAATAGTTCCAAAATAGGAACAAATCATATGGAGCTAATTAGAGATCTAAAAAACACACAAGGTTATTAGAGACACACAGAATAAAAACGATATCTCTTGAAATGTTGTACCTCCATGTTTTAAGGTCAAACTATGCTGCATACCACTAATGACAAGTTAAGAAGAACACAACAGGATCATTCACAGTTACTGGTTAATATGGTTGTTACGCTCTTAAAATAAAACTTAAACAAAAAACTAATAAGTGGATTAAAACAACTGTGGCACATTTACACAATGGAATACTACTCAACTGTAAAAAAGAAAACCTTACCCTTTGTAATTACAGACTTTTTAATTTTGATGAGGGTAAGGGCTACATCTCTTACACAAGACCACTGCATGGATGACCTGGAGAGTATTATGTTAAGTGAAAAAAGCCAGTCAGAGAAAGATAAGTACCATATGGTTTCACTCATATGTGGAATCTAATGAACAAAATGAACTAACAAGCAAAATTGAAACAGACTCATAGAAAGCAGGCTGATACCTGTAGGAATGGGAAAGATGGGATGGGGGTGGGAGGGAGTGAACAAAAAAAAAGAGAAAAAAAACTCATGGACAACTGTGTGGTGATTGCTTGGTGGGGGGGGGTGTGGAGGAGGGTATGTGATGGAAGGAGACTTGATTTAAGATGGTGAACACACAATACAGTATACAGATAACATATTGTGGAATTTTGTATAATTATGTTAACCAGTGTCACCCCAATAAATTCAAACAAAAAAAGAGAATAGACTATACACATTGCAAAACATAAGAGACTCATAATGGGATAATTAAGCAGCCAAATAAAGACACAGTATTCCTTTCTCTGTTCTAACATATGGACAATTAGTTTATAGCTAAATATGAAGTACATTTTTTACTGTGTCGTCACAGTTCAAGTGATCCCTGAGGCATGTGACTTTACTCTCAACTAGCAATACAGAATAAAAACACTTTTCAGACTCTTTTATGGAAGTTCAATCTTGAACTCACCACTACTTGACACAAATTAAAAGCTGGGTTCACAGTCATTCTTTTTGTACAGAACTGTCTGAATTGTATGGAATCTCAGCATTTCTTTCACCTTTGTGACATCCATCCCTGGATTAGGTTAGACTATTAGACCTAACCCGAACTTTCTCCTACTAACCAACTGCAGGACTTTTCAGTGAACACATATATCTAATTTGTCAATTGTCAGGGAAAGATTTGTAATTCTGATGAGGGTAGAGGCTACATCTCTTGCTTGCTACCATTTTCTACCTGTGCCAGGTGATATCTAGGAGACACTCAACAGATGACTATTGAATGAATGAACAACCTAGACTTGCTTTCACTGACTTGCTTTACCAAGATGCTACATAACATATAACTAGTTTTCATGATATTATGGTATGTTCACCTTAGGCGATAGTTAAAGAACATATTTCCCCAAATTACACCATATCCTCTCTATAAAGACCCAGGAGATAAATCTCCCCAAAGCCTGTGTAGCTGGAATAGTTGCACATCTTGCAAATAATCAGTTTATTCTCTTGAGCTGCATCTTGGAATTATTGGTTTCCATCTTTGTGCCGGCTGTTAGAGAGCTGAGGACTACACATGCAGTCCATGGCTAACCAGGACAGAGGGCTTCACAGTGGGCATTGGGTCCCATAGTTACACTCCAGCTACACCCTTCCTCTCTGCCTTTTCTTTGGCTTCATTTCTCACACTTAATTGTAAATTTATGTTATATATCTTCATAAGCACCTTAATTTATTTTTGAATCAAGGTGGGACATAAATAATTGATTTTCCCCTTCATATAAAAGTTAACTTTGCTGAATAAGAGAATGGGCAAAGGAAGACAAAATGTAGACTTTGGCAATATATAGCTGATTTTAAGAGACCTTGGGGATACCTTGTGAAGAAAAGATGCTATTTCTATCCCATATTATACAGTTTTAGTTTTATGTACAGCACAGGCAATTGCACAATGTCGACCCTTTTATTATTTTACATCCATTATGTTAATGCTACAAAATATTTCAAAATAAAACACAAAGGAATGTAACTGGACCAGAAGAAGCTTAGCTTTTGCTTATGGTCAGAACATTAGGAACAAGGAAAATTGATGAAACTGTAAACATATACGGGGAACATTGGTACCAGGTAGACAAAAGGACCTCTTCCTGTTGAGTTATGTTTTGAAAGACAGGGTTCCTCTTCCTCTCCTTCCTCCTCTCTTTCACAAGGGAAATTGTCAATTTTTCATGAGATGTAGTTTCTCAGAAGATAGAGAAATAGACCAATGCTAGCTAGATAAAATAATCACAATTTTTCTAAGAACTAATACTTGAGTTGAAAGTTTATTTAGAAATGAAGTTATACTGTATCATAATGTGATAAAATTATGATAACAGTCAATCTAAATATAGAATATTTCTGTTTTCTATTGCTATGCCTTCACCTACATACCAATTACATTTAAGTAAAAGGAAAAAATAATGACAAAGCAACACACACATACACATAGCCATCTGCTCCCAAATAGCAAAAACATCTCTTCCACAAGAACCACGCCCATCTCTTCTCCAGGTTCAGGTAGAGAACTACTGTCAGTCTATTCTAGCACACGCTTTTAAATTCTGTACGTCTTTATAAATGCAGTTATCATTACCATTGTTGCCTTATCACTCTCCATGATTGCTCTCTTTCAGTCAAATACAAAGGAAGTCTGAATATAAATGTTTTGTCATAAAACTGCTATTCAAACAATAAAAAAGGGCTATAATAGTACTAAAAATAATTTACCTCTAAGGCTGCCACATAGACTGGTAGTGTGCAGGCTGCAGGGCACAAACTGCCTACAGCCATACCCTCACTGTCCTCTGAGCTCTCCCACTGCATCTGTACTCACATCTACCTGATTTTAAAGATGATCCAGATATCATCACATGGCTGGGATATCCAGAACCTTCTTAGCATACGATTTTTTAAAAGATGCAAATTGTCTTTAGCAATATTATAATTATTTAAGAAATGTGGGATAAATTAGATTACTTTTAAGTTTCTTAGTTTTGGGGTAGAGGATAAATATGTAGTGCATATATAGTGCACCTTTTTACCATGTGCCATATCTGTGCATATACACACACACATATACACACATATCATATACACAAAGATATACACATATCATATAACAAACATGTCACATGTACACACCTATACCTATAATAAATACACACATGTGCCATACTCAGATATATCATGTTATATGTAATAATGTGTACATACACATATAGAGCACATGTATCCTATATATCGTGCATACACATACACATTTAAAATCTTCACTCTGCAAATGTTTTTGTTGGTATAAGGACTGGCTGTGCACTGCCACCCAGGGGCTGTCTGCAACATTTTAACATTACTATTTTGCCAAGCGGTATTCAAAGTCATTACCAAATGCGTCCTGGACAGTGCTTCATGGTTAACATTCCCACTGCACTTTCCTGTAGCTTCAGTGTCATTTCCCATAGCATGAATGCATGGTGCAAAGAAAGGCAGAGAAAATGAAAAAAGAAAAGAATGCCAAACAAGCAAAGGACCACCTAGTAGGAAACAAACAAATTATACTGACAAGGCTGACAAGAAGGAGTAAGAAAGAGGGAAAGAAGAGAAGGAGGAGGTTTATCAGGGCTTCATGGCTATTGCTCTGGGTAAATATCCCTCCTTGAAACAATAAAGACAAATAAAGTACAAAGAAAGGATAAAGCAAAAGATTACAGACTTGGCCGGTGTTTGATAAATGGCACTCTACTTCACTCTGCTTATTGTGTACTTCATACCTCACTCCTGAATATGGAAGAGAATTTTATTAAAGATTTAGCCACGGTGGTGGTGGTGACTGGCTCACAGTAATTTTCCTACAAAGTAGTTTAATCTATCACAGGGCAGACAGTGCACCTTCTTACCATGTATCATATCTGTCTATTGAGTAAGTGCTATCCAAATCCAATTTCTTTTCATTTTTGGAACCCGTGATGCATATTCAAGATACACTTTCGTTTTGTCTTTGTCCTAAATCGGGTGCTGGATGAGAAGCAGGGGAGTGGGGGTGGGGGCAGTGCTAATAAAAAGGAAACCTGCACTCTATGGTTTCTATATCATTCTGGTCATTTGTTTCTTTTTTTTTTGTATTTTACAAAACTAAATTGCATAATTTGGGAGAGAAGCAGGGGAGTGGGGGTGGGGGCAGTGCTAATAAAAAGGAAACCTGCACTCTATGGTTTCTATATCATTCTGGTCATTTGTTTCTTTTTTTTGTATTTTACAAAACTAAATTGCATAATTTCAATGGCATATAATATTGGTCACATGTGGAGTCACCAAGACCTTCATATTTATGGATATGAATATGAAGTATTGCGCCAATGATTATGAAATGAACTTAGAAAATCATTACAGTCAAATTCCGGTTTTGAGCTTTGTGAAGCACATAGGGGTTGTTCCATCCAATAATGAGATGACTTGTGCAATAATAGGGAAACTATTGCGACCAAAATCATTCAGCAGTTCATTATGTGGTAAAATGTAAATGCAGAAGTGTCAGGAGCAAGGTACCTTCAGAGTGCTCTGGTATGGAATCACAGAAATTAGAAAAGCCCCATGAGGTCACTCACTTTATCTGCGCCTGGTACCAGAGTGCTCTCAGCAAAATATTTTCAAATATAGAGTCCATGCTCCCATCATGAGATTCTATTATTTCTCCTTTCAGTGCATTACTTTATTTCACTATGATGAATTGTTTTCTAACCTGACAATTGTTTCCTTTAAATATTATTGGTATTTTTGTAACAAATAAGTAACTCTGCCCTCACCAAATTTTAACATATCCTTGCAGTTCTGTTGTACCCTATTTATAGACTCTCGTTAAAACTGACTTTACACATATTATTTTAATTATAAGGCTAATTAGCATATATTTTTGGCCAGCAAATTTACATTTAAAATCACAACTATTATTGTTTTACAGTTCTTGGAGGACCTGAAATCCCAAACATGGTCAATGTCCACCTAGCAGCAATTTAAAAGGTGCATCTCTTTAATTTTCACAGTTTCCACCCCCAGCAACTTAGACCCTACCTTATTTGGTCCCAAACATGAACATAGATTTCAGAAAATATTAAAAGTAATTCTTTATCAGGAAGATTTTGAGATCCCTCCAACCTGGTCCAAGTCCTTCAATTTAAAGATGAGAAAGTAATTAACTTTTAGAAGGTAATTTGTTTGAATGGTCAAACAACAGATTAATGTATAATTAAAAGAAAATGGATATTAATATAAAAAACTTAACTTCAGATCCTGCCTTTGCAGTTAACTAGTCCTGTGACCTAGGTTGGATAAACCATTAACTTTCTGAGCCTCAGGTACTTGTCTGTAAAATGGAAATAATAATGCTGAGCACATGAGTTTGTTATAGGAATCAAGATAAAGTATTTAAAACATAATTATCATGGTGCCTAACACACAGTAAGTACTCAATAAATGATATCAATTAGTCACAGAACTGAGCCTGGAAATGACTGTTTGGTGGGATTTCTCTAGCCACATTGATTCATGCCATTTATCATCTCTCTTTCACCTGTGTATTATGAACCAGTGCTTAGGATAAAGACAAAATTAAGCCTCTATCTAAAGCTAGGAAGAAAGTTTTTACAAGTCTACTAAAATATATTGATAATAAAATGTTTGTGTAAACACTTTTTCACAGAAATTAATACTATTGTATAATCTTCATGTATGCTTCTGTTTTAAAATATCTTCACATTATGAAAATAGTACACCTAGTGAAGAAAATTTTCAGAGTACAAAAAGAGAAAAGAAAAACATTCATAATTGTACTATCCAAAAATAATTGCTTTTAATATCTTGGTGAAAAAATCTTTATATTATATATTTTAAAAAATTATTTTATATAAATTATGTTATAGAGATACAGATTATATACTACTTAATATACCTTTTTCCCCAAACATAAGTAGTGAGCATTTGTCCACACCATTGTATATTCTTAAAAATATAAATTTTAAGTGGTAGGGATTTGTCAGTAGTTTTAATTCCTCTTCTATTTTAAAATATTTATACTGTTCTCAGTAACTCTGCAAAAAGCATCCTTTATTTCTGTGAATTCTTTTTGAATTAAAATTTTGTCATTCATTAAACTAAAAATTCCTTGAAGCTACAGCTCTTGTCCAACTTCTGTTTGATTTTACTGCCAGCATAGTGTGTATATTCAATAAAAACTACTCTAAGAAATATGTTCCTATTGATTAATGTTCAACAAAAATATTTCCCCTTACAAACATTCTGAAACTCATTCACAGTGTGAGATTCATACTACTCTGATTTCTTTACATTGACATAATAAATTATATATGGAAAATTTAATAATTACATTAAATATGCCTTCCTCTGACAATTTCCTCTAGAAACTATAAAACTTCATAAAAACCAACAATCATGATAAATTCTTAAGTTTAACTGTTTTATTAGTCACTGTAGGGCCTAGATGATTAACATAAAGAAATGTGAAGGTTGCCCAGCCAGCATAGCTCAGTGGTTGAGCATTGACCTATAAATCAGGAGGTCACGATTTGACTCCTGGTCAGGACATGCTTAGGTTGTGAGTTAGATCCCTAGTAGGGGACGTGCAGGAGGTAGCCAATCGATAATTTTCTCTCATCATTGATGTTTCTGTATCTCTCTCTCCCTCTCCATTCCTCTCTGAAATCAATGAAAAAATATTTAAAAAAATATATTTGAAGGTTGCCCACTAGAAAAATTGTCCTAATTTTAAAAGATTGCACAACTGCTCACATCTTTAGATGTCATCTCCTAAAACACCAAAACACTAACATTGATTCATACTTCTAATAGATGTTTCATCTTTTAAAAACATAATTATCTTATACCTTTACATGACTTGGAGGTTTGCATCTGTAATGGTAAAAGAAGAAGGCCAACATTTAAACTAATTTTGGATCTGATATACACCACCCTCACTGGCCTTGAAAACTTACTATCAGAAGATTAATTTGAGAGCAATTTTGAAATCAGGTTATTATAATAAACAAAGAAGAAAGCACCAAATTACATCATGCCAAAAGAAAAAAAAGAACTATCAGAAAGTTGACCATTTTAAGAATGATTGTAATTGCCTTTGAGGGGGGAGAACATGGTAAAAAACAACAATAACAACAAAACACTTACCTTATTCAAAATAAATTATATATTAGGCTTTTCTTTAAAAAATTAATAAGATTTTTAAGTGTCTGCTTAAACATGTTAAACTAATGCTATGAAACAATTCCTCTACTCACTGCCTTCAAATCCCTTCTAGTCTATTCCAAATTAAAAATCACTCTATTGCCGAAACCGGTTTGGCTCAGTGGATAGAGCATCGGCCTGCGGACTGAAGGGTCCCAGGTTCGATTCCGGTCAAGGGCATGTACCTGGGTTGCGGGCACATCCCCAGTGGGAGATGTGCAGGAGGCAGCTGATCGATGTCTCTCTCTCATCGATGTTTCTAACTCTCTATCTCTCTCCCTTCCTCTCTGTAAAAAATCAATAAAATATATTAAAAAAAAATAAAAAAATAAAAATCACTCTATTGGCAAAAAAAGAGTTTTATTTTTAATACTTCTTTATTTATATTCAAAGAAGAATATTTATAAGGCATAAGGCACCAGATATAATAAAAAATGTTAGTGCATTTTGGAAGCTATGAGTCCTTTATGCTTTCTTTTAAGATGCATAACATGCATTCATTAAACACAGAAGCTTCTCACCAAAAATGAAGGTTGAGACCTATTTAAGTGTAGTTACAGAAATGATTTAGGCATTTATAAAATAAGTTTATTTTCACACTTCTAATAGAATCAGCTACCAGGGTCAGCAGTACAATTAAACAGTAAGCTCAGAAGCTTGCTGCACCTACTACCCCACAGCGCCACCTGGCAGAGGGAAGAAGAGCTGTGTCACTGTGGCCTCCTGAGAATAGTCACTAATTGGTACAGTACAGTTTTCCTCTTAAAGTCCCTAACTGAAGCTGACCTCATTTTCCTCATTAACAATGGACACATTCACATACCAAGTTAGAAAATCTGGGGTTTTGCTCACTTGGTTTTTGTTACTTGTACTTTTTAAGCAAGCATCTTAACACTACATTTCCAAAGGACATCTTCACTGCAGCAGATCACAGCTGATGATGATGAATGTATCTACATTTTTCAAAAATAATTTAACATCAGTTTTCATGGAAATTAACACAATAAGTTAATTTACAACAGTGACACAAAAAAAATCCAGTGTCCAGCTGAGTGTGGCTGTATGCCTCTTTGGAAAAGGAACAATAAAAAACAACAAAAAATAATTTCTCATATCCATATGCTTGAACTATTCCAATTTTTATTTATATGCCTATACCCATAGGAATATTTATATCTGTTCTATGGGTATGTATTTAAACACATGGTTTATGCATATTAACATGGACAAAATCTTATTAATTTTTTTTGCTTTTCTCTTCACAATTTACTTGTAATCTGAATACATGTAAATAACTAGAGACATTCACAAAACAAACTCTTAAATAGTAACTATTTCCATACTCTGACCAAGAGTACTTTCATTTTTTTGACTGAAAAGAAAATTTTGACATCAATTGTCCTTTAGGCCCAAATAATCTCATTTGTCACATTCCCATTTCTTCATAGCCATACACTCGAAAAAGGGTTTGGGGGTGGAGAAAGTAAGGAAATGATCGTGGTTGTCTTCAGATTTCCAGTACAACTGAAATTTCAAAAATAATACTGTCAATTCAATGACCAAATTACAAAGCTGGGCTCATGTTCATATTTAGCATGTTAGATGGCTCTGATTGAAGAAATTAGTAGCCTTCTCTACATTACATTAGTTTTCCTGACAATAAAAGAGAAATAATATTTGACATCACTCTAACTTATAAGGCAATTCTCACTTAGAAGTATTTATATATATTCTTTCTGCTTTGTGCTTTCTAGTCTTTTCTCCTGTAGATTCTCAAAAACGAAAGTTTGCCTTAAACCAATCAAACAATTCCCAGCTCCTGGGTATTTAAATGTTGACAAAAGTGTTTGCCCAGGAAAGATATTACAAGGTGAAGGATATAGCACTTAAGATTATACATCCGCACAGAGACCTGTTTTCGCCTTTTCTTTAGATTCCTTATAACAGTGCATGAAATAGAAGGAAGGTATTATAGAAAGGACATACTTATTGGGAAATATCATAAATCACTTCTTGTTGATGCACTTCCCTTCTGCCCTCAAAGTCCAAGTATGGAGCAGCAGATCACCGCACTGGAGATGAAAAGGGGCTGACACAAAGGTGTTCTTTCTAGCTTACCATTATGAACACGCTTCCCCACATCGATGGACTCTCTCTCCAGATGATGTTAAGGATTAGCCCTTCAAGTCAAAAATGGGAGGTACAGGGGAAGATGGCTTATATAAAAACCCCTGACCTCATTCTCACCTTTCATCTGAGTGACATGGTCACCAGACCTGAGTCCCAGCTTACAGAGGTGCCCTCAGGGACACTGACATGCCCTGGATACATTTGGAAGAACAAGCTTTGCAGCTTCCCCTGCAGGATGTCTGTAGATCATCACTGTTTAATATATTCGTGAGGTAGACTGGACCTCACACAAAGCATCAGGAGCTTCAAAGTGTCATGGCCAATCACTAACAGACCACACACCCATGAAGCCAGCCCTGTTCTCTTGTTTTACACAATTAAACTTCTCTGCTGCGAACCCATGTTGGTTTCTGTTCAACTAAACCTGGAAATGCAGAAGTTAACACCTACTGGTAATTCTTGTGCAGCAGGGATGGAAGCTAGTAGAATGATAAATATCCCTCTCCTTCATCCTTTGGATTTATAATTCTAAGGTATGTTCTATGGGGCTCCTCAGGATGTGCCCTGGCAGGATAGAGCCCTATTTACCAATGGTGAAACTCAGCTTAATGACATAACCCTAGATCGCCACTCCCTTCTTGCCTGTTCCCTCTTCTCAGCTGCTCACTCCTGTTTCTTAGGATTACTTTCCAAAATAAATTACCTGCACAAGAGCCCTGGACCCAAGATCTGCTTTAGGAGAAAAAACATGACTAAAATGAAATAGAATACAAATGAGATGGGTGAGGGTAGATGAGAAAATAGGATAGGAGGCTGGTTTGAAAGCTATAGCAATAGGAACGGAGCAGATGATATCAGAAATTACAAAGTAGGATCAAAGGAACTTGACAACTGATTGGCTATGAGAGGTGAGATATATTACTAAAAGTTTTCATATTTGAATAAATTGGCAGTGACACTTAGAAAATTCAGAAGAAGAAAAGTTGGAGTATGAAAACAATGATTCCACTACTGGGAAATTATCCAAAGAATATATGGATCCCTATGTTTATTGCAGCATTATTTACAATGGCCAAGATTTAGAAGCAGCCCAAATGTCCACCAGTAGATGAGTTGGTAACAAAGCTGTGGTGCATTTATATAGCGGAATACTATTCAGACATAAAAAAGGAGGAAATTTTACCTTTTGTGACTGCATGGATGAACCCGGAGAGCATTACGCTACATGAAATAAGTCAGTCAGAGAAAGATAAGTATCATATGATTTTACTCATATGTGGAATCTAATGAACAAAATAGACCCATAAATACAGATCAGGCTGATAGCTGTAGTGGGGGAACAGTTGAGGGGCTGCATCGACTGGGTGGAGGGATTGAGCAAAAAGAAAGAGAGAAAGCCCTGACTGGTTTGGCTCAGTGGATAGAGCATCAGCCTGCAGATGCAAGGGTCCCAGGTTCGATTCCGGTCAGGGGCATGTACCTTGGTTGTGGGCACATCCCCAGTAGGGAGTGTACAGGGGGCAGCTGATCAATGTTTCTCTCTCATTGATATGTCTATCTCTCTATCCTCTCCCTTCCTCTCTGTAAAAAATCAATAAAATATATTAAAAAAAAAAGAAAGAGAGAGAGAAAGTGGGAGAGGGGGAGAACTCATGGACACGGACAACAGTGTGGTGATTGTCACTGGGGAGGGAGAGGAAAGTAGAGGAGGGTAGGGGGTATAAATGGTGATGGAAAGAGACTTAACTTGGGGTGAGGAACACACAATAAAGTATACAGATGATGTTTGTGGAATTGTGTACCTGAAACCTGTATGATTTTGTTAACCAGTGTCACCCCAATAAATTCCTTTAAAAAGAAAGAAAAGATAAGAAAATAAATTTGTGATTTTTCAGAGAAAATGTGTCAGCATCCGTTTAAACTTGAGTCTTAAGTCAGTAAACAAATCTAGTTAAAGGCATAGTGATGACTATAACTAAAAGTGCACAAATAAATATTTATTGAATATAGAAATAGAGTTGGAGAAAATTTTCCCCAAAAATTACTATAATGGCTTCCATTATTTATTTTTACTACTTAAACTCCTGCTGGCAACCTATTATGCTTTAAAATACTCCCATAAGAATTTTAACTACAATGGGAAGAAAAACAGGCCAACTAATTGTTATATTAAATAATTTTAGTGTGGCCCTAACTGGTTTGGCTCAGTGGATAGAGCGTTGGCCTGTGGACTGAAGGGTCCTAGGTTCGATTCCAGTTAAGGACATGTACCTTGGTTGCGGGCACATCCCCAGTAGGGGGTGTGCAGGAGGCAGCTGATCAATGTTTCTCTCTCATCGATATTTCTATCTCTCTATCCCTCTCCCTTCCTCCCTTCCTCTTGTAAAAATCAATTCATTTTTTAAAAAAAAAATAAAATAATTTTAGTGTGAAATGTTTCCAAAATTAATATTTTAAAATCTCAAGGTTATTATATTCCTTTTGCCATAATCCTATCTCTTCAAATGACATAACCTATTTTAGAATTTAAATAAATTTAAACTTTTATTAGGAAACTAAAACATCATTATTACTAAATTCTGGGGATCTGCCAAAGCTGTGACATTCCAAAGGTTTTCCATCTGACCCAAGATATTTGGCCAAGAATCATAGGGCAAATTTTTCTTTTAGTAACATTTACTGTAAAATTCATACAATCTTTCATTTCTAAAGAAAATAGATTGCAAACTGGCTTTAAGGGGGTAGACCAAAATCAGCTATACCTAGAATCATCAAATTTTACTTTATTGATCTATCTAGGAATTAAAATATATCTGAATGTTTAATAATAAATTCCTTTCAATTTATTATTCACATATCCAGTATTTTTAAAAGTCCATCTTTGGAACTGTATACACTTTCAGTGCTACCAGGATTTTCTGAAGGTAGAGCTGTCCACATGAATTATAAAGAAATGAGACTGCCATGGAATATAAGATAACGTGCTCTTTCTGACAACCAATATTTGCCGCCTTTTAGAGGTGGTCAAAACTGAGACAAGACACTTCAGTTGGAAAAATAAAAAAGACATCCCAGCCAAGGTTGGAATCATAGTAGGCCTGAAGTAGAACATGTGCATGGGAAAACCTGCCCAAGGCCTCTGAATCATAAAATAAACTAGAACTTTGAGAAACCAGAAAGTTTTAAAAAGAGAGGCAGAAAGACCTCTTTAAGAAGATGCAGAAAGGGATAGATTGATAAATTGAACATCAAATTTAAGATGTCAAAATGGCAAAAGTTAACATACATAAAGCCAAGAGATGTATGTGTGTACATGTTTATAAAATAAACAATGAATCCATCAGGGGGCTGACAGTTGACAAGTCAACCAGTTGATATGACATGCACTGACCACCAGAAGGTAGACGCTCCAACTGGTAGGTTAGCTTGCTGCTAGGGTCTGGCCAATCGGGACTGAGCAAGATGGGCTGGACACGCCCTGGAGTCCTCCGCAATCCCCCCCCGCCTTCCCCGGCTGGCCAACCTCCTGCATCCCTCCCCAGCCCTGATTGTGCACCGGTGAGGTCCCTTGGCCTGGCCTGCACCCTCTCCCAATCCGGTACCTCTTGGGGGCTGTCAAAGAGCCAGTTTCAGCCCAATCCCCCAGGCCAGGCCAAGGGACCCCACTGGTGCACAAATTCATGCACCAGGCCTCTAGGTTATATATACTAGTAATATAGAATCCATTTACATATACAATGGATTTCTATAAGGAATAACTAAGTATTTAATTATTTCAAGGGAGGATCATAGGATTTAGAGTGTTTTTAGTCAAAGGATCTTTAACTTCATTTTTACTATTTTAATGTTTCACAAGGAGAATTTATTCATATATTACACTAGCAATTAAAATGGTTTTAAAATCAAACAAAGAATCTCCAGAGGATTAAGTTGAGTGAAAAAAGCCAGTCAGTCCCAAAGGTCACATATTGTATAATTCCATTTATATTATATAGCATTTCTGAAATTTTACAAATGGAGAACCGATAAGTGGTTGCAAGAAGTTAGAAATAGGAGAGAGGTTGGTGTCATTATAAAAGGGCAACACAGGAGATAGTTGTGGTGATGGAACTGTCCTGTTCAGAGTTTTTTCTGTGATGGTGGATACAAGAACCTACACATGCAATAGAACTAAACACACACACACACACACACACACACACACACACACACACACACACGAGTACAAATAACACAGGAGAAATCTGAATAAGATCAGAAGATTGTAGCAATGTCAATATCTTGGTTGTGATATTATACTATAGTTTGATAAAATGTTAACAGTGGGGGAAACTTGGTAAAGTGCTGAGGGACTCAGGTGAGTCATGGCAAGACTATATAAAACAAGAGAACTCAGACTCATGACCTCTGGAGCCATCACCACAGCAAGCCAAAGCTCTGTAGCAATTGACCCAGGATTCTTCCTGCAACTGCCATTCCACCCTTCCAACTCAGGATCAACTAGAGAAAATTAACTATGTCCTCAAACCAAGCACCCAAGATGCCTCACTTCTAGTAAGCCCACCTCCAGTTTCCTCATGTCAACAATCTCCAATCAGAATATACTTGCGGTCTTCCCTGTTTCTTACTAGAAAGCTTCCCTTGACTGTCTACTGAATGCTACTGCAAGCTTGGAATAAATAGCCTCTGTTTGTTCCCATTTGGGTGGTCTTTATTTATGTCCACAGTGTAGATGGATCTCTACATGTTATTTCTTACAACTGCATGTGATCCTACAATTATATCAATAAAAATTTCAAGTAAAAATATGCCAGATATTAAAAAGTATTCTTCCAAGCACTGGTCTTTTAGCTTTTTCCTCTCCACACAGCCTCCCCCAACCTCGCCTCCCTGCTTCCATCTACTATAGAAGACTATCACGAAGGTGTAGCTCAGAATAGAGAGGGAAAAAAGAATGGCAGGAAAAAAGGAAATAAATATCCTAGAGTAGACATTTTAAAATGCTTTGAAATAGCCAAAGTACTAGACCATCTTCAATTATATATAGATATATCAATATATCCTAATTTTTCTATGCACTGGGTTGGCCTGGGGGGACAAATGAAGCTCATAAAGCTCAAGGTCAAAACGATTTTTTCAAACATTTAATTTACCATTTAGAATGTTGACGTTTGCACATTATGTCAAAAGAAAGATTTCACAACAGCCCCTGAAAATGGATTCCTTGAGTCATCAAGGACAAGCCTTTCTAAAGAACAATACACTAGTGTACACAGGTTCAAATTTAGCCACCATTTAGTGTAGCTGCAAATCTCCCACAAGGCAATAATGATGATCAGGCCACTGTGAATTATACTCAGCACACAAAGGTAAATACAGAAGCCAGGAAATAATCCACACAGATTTCAAGCAGTGGTCACAGTGTGCATATTACTAAATATTGCATGTGGTGTTTCTTTGTGATCTACGTCTCTGCTACTAAAAATGTAGTCTGAGGTAAGCAGTAGCAGCAAAACCTGGGAACTTACTAGAAATGCAGAAGCTCAGGCCCGTCACAAACCTACTAGTCCAGAATCCAACCCCCAGGTGACTCATCTACACTCTCAGCTAACTAAAACTCAGATAAAGAAAGTTTGGGTAAGCATGTAAGAATTATTGTGCAGTATTCCAAAATTGATATATGGACCTTTTAGATAATTTGCTTAGATAATGAGAACAATTGAAGGTTTAATTTCACATCATTTTCCTTGAAAAGCTAAAATCCTAAAAAATTATTTAAAATGGTTTAAAATTATTAATCAAGTTCCTATTTCAAATACTATATCATACAGACGTGTAGCTATTAGAGATGAGATTGCTTAGCTAGTGCAATAATGTGACAGCTCAGAGGCCAAGAGACAGCATTGCAAATTTTCAAAAGACAAAATGCATTTCAGATCAGTCTTCTCAGCCACTTGTTACTTGGAAAAGAAGTAGTATTTGCAGAAACTTTAGCTTCAACATCCCCTTTATACATAACTAGAGGCTTGGTGCACAGATTCATGCACCAGTTGGGTCCCTCAACCTGGCCTGCACGTCTCGCAATGCAGGACCCCTCGGGGGATGTCAGACTGATGGTTTCAGCCCGATCCCCACAAGCTAGGCCCAGGGAACCCAGCAGTGGGCGAATCCATGCACCAGGCCTCTAGTATGCATAAAAGATCTTTGGTTAATCTCTTCCCGCCCTCCCTCTCCCCTTTCCCCTCTGAGATTCATCAGTCTGTTCCATGCTTCTATGCCTGTGCGTTGAGCATCTGCCCCCTGGTGTTCAGTGTGCATCATAGCTACCGGTTGAACAGTCGAATGGTTGCTTAGGCTTTTATATATATATATAGACTAGATGCCCAGTGCACGAATTCGTGCACAGGTGGGGGCCGTGGAGTAGCCTGTGGGCATCGGGCTGAAACCCACAGTCCAATGGCACCTGATGCTCCTGCCTGCCACTCCTGCTCATCCTGACCCCAGTGCACTCGCCTAGGGCTTGCGCCCAGTCAGTCCTGATCGGGAAAGGCTCGCACCGCCCACAGCGACGCTTGCCAGCTGTGAGTCCTGTGTCTGGCACCCATCCCCATGGCAGTTGTGGGGGGCTTAGATGTGATTGGCCCTCCGGGTAGGCTGTGGGACGCCCTTGCCAGCCCAGGATCCAGATTCCTCCTGCTGACATCCGCGCTGGTTGTCAGGAGCCCACTGGCGGCCACTTTTATAACATTTCTTCCTTGCAGAGTGTCTAGGAAAGGGAGGCAGCCTCAGTGCCTGAGGCCGACATCCAGGAGGCTGGCGGCGCTGTCAGGATCATACCGATGTCACCAGTCCATCGGTGCCTGGCCTGTTCTCAAGAGATTGGGCCTGCAGGACTACTGAGGTAGTGAGTGGCTGCCGATGGGCTGGTGGGCCACCAGGACAGGTCGGTCAGCTGAATGGAGCTCCCGCTGTGGGAGCACACTGCTCAGCAGGGGGCAGCTCCTGCATTGAATGTCTACCCCTGGTGGTCAGTGTGTGTAATAGCAACCAGTTGACCAGTCATTCTGGTCGTTTGGTCATAAAGGTCGCTTAGACTTTTATATATACAGACTAGTGGCCCGGTGCACAAAAATTTGTGCACTCGGGGGGTAGAGGAGGTCCCTCAGCCCCGCCTGTGCCCTCTTGCAGTCTGGGACCCCTTGGGAGATAACGACCTGCGGGCTTAGGCCTGCTCTCAGGTGGCAGAGGCAGGCCCAATCCCTGGTGCAGCCCCTGGTCGGGCTGAGAGCAGGGACGATTGGGGAATTGG
>NW_006383008.1:1198230-1201023 GCF_000327345.1 Myotis davidii
GCTCAGAGCCCGGCACGGCAGGCGGGGAATGTTGGAGTCCTCTGTCCCTGAAGCAAGCAAGGCTCATGTTCACTTCAAGCTGCCTGGCTGCCGGCCGCCATATTGGCTGGCAGTTAATTTGCATAACGCCCTGATTAGCCAATGGGAAGGGTAGCGGTCATACGCCAATCACCATGTTTCTCTTTTATTAGATAGGATAGGATTGTCCCCATCATTTACAGATGAGTGTAAACTATCCGCCAGTGTGACTTTTGGTAAATTACATAACTTTTTAAAGATTCAATTTTTTTATCTGTATAAACTGCAATAATTCTAATGCCCATTTAGAAGAATTTTCAGGTAAATAAAAAGAGAATAGGAATTCTTAGCATAATGCTAAGTAAGCAAAGGATCAAAAAATCACTGGCTTCCTTTCTAGCATAGTTCATTGGATTTCTGTCAAATACACCTGAAATTGATAAACTTTTAATTAGCAGGAAAGCATATCTCACCCAAGGATAGTTAACTTATACTGGTTAAAAAAAACATATTTTGAATTAAAGCCATTTGATGGGTACAAATGAGTCATGACTGGATGAGCTAATGTTAAGACTAAGTTCTGTCTCCGGACATTTTACTGTTGTTATTATTATTAAAAACAATAATAGCAAACATTTACATAATGCTCACTATGCAGCAGACATTTCCTAAATGTTTGTCAAATTACTTACCTAATCCTTATAATTCTATAAAGTACTCTTTTTTATCATCTTCATTTTCTATGTGAGGACATTGGAACACACAAATCTAAGAAACTTTTAAAAACCTTCCATGGCCAGTAAATGGAAGAATCAGTACTTCAACCCAAGTATTATTGCTCCAAAGTCATATTTTTAACCACTAAGTTATCATATCTGGTATGAGCATTACATATGACCTACCTATCTAATAAACTGTTAATTGGAATATTTTATACTTATAAGGCAACTATTTTTTGTTTTTAACTAAAATTTGAGTTATACACATAAAATACAAAACTAAATATAATAGGTCAAAGACACACTTTAGTTAAAATAATGTCACTGACATGCTTGTATTAAATTTATAAAATAAATCAACTGTCACAGATGTTACATTTCTCACAAAGCATGTAGTGTTCAAATTCACTTCAAAAATATACCACCAATGAAGAATCTTTCTTTATGATGGTGGTTAACCGAAAAGAAAAGTAATAAGATAAAATAAAATAATTATGCACAAATTTCTGAAGCAGATGAGAGAGGACAATCTACACTAACTAAAAAGAAAAACTGGTCTATTCCTGAAGACTAGAAGACAAAAAATGTTTTTTTCTTTAAAAATCCTTATCTGGCCAAATTAAAAGCAAAAATTTCTGCCCACCCAACTTCATACAAACAAGCAAGTTGCTCCATGTTTGAGGGCTGTGAAAATGTTTAATATTAAAGGATACTTTTAATATTTATTTTAAGTAACCAAATGTAGTTTTGGGAAGATGCATTAGCCTATAACCTAGGCTAATTTTGGATGCTTAACTATGTCAACTCATGGGACTGATTTAAAAAAAAAAAAAGTGGAAGGAACCAAGATGGCAGCATAGGCAAACACCTGTACTCGCTGCCTCCCACAACCACATCAAAATTACAAATAAAATACAGAAAAACCCTCATCCATAACTGCCATAAGCTGGCTGAATGGAATCCCTACAACTAGCGAAGTAATGAAGAAAGCACACTAAGACTGGTAGGAGGTGCTAAGGCACGGTACGGGCTGTTCCAGCACCCACATGTGCCACTTTTTTAATTGGGAGGGAGATTGCCTCTGTGGAGGCTTCCTGGAGGAGCAAGGGGTCCCAACCCCACACCAGATTCCCAGCTCACAGTCCCAGAACTGAGAAAAGAAGTCCCTATGGGCAGTAAGAACTACAGGCTGTAAAAACCCATGCAGATTGGAACAGAATGACACACAGGCTGCTAGAGACCCAGCTGTTCCTCTTAAAAGGTCGGCACCATGAACTGAACTTACAAGCTCCTGCTTCCTCTGAGCTCCAGCACCAGGGTGAGGCTCTGGGGATCCAGACACATATGAGAAAAAACTGGACTGTCTAGCACTGGGGCAAAAACTTGGGGGTGGCTTTCTTCCAGACAGAGGTGCTTGCAGCAGCCATTGTTCCCGTGCTAGTTGCAGGGCCAACTGGCAGCCATTTCTGTGTGTTCCACCCTGGTGACTCCCTGAGACCCCACCCCACCCAATTTACAACCCCACCCAAGCTGTGAGCAGTGGCTTTTGCATATTTATGGCCTGTCCTTTCTCAGGTTAAAAACCTGTCAAACAAGCTGTAGCTGGGTCAGGGAGCCCCAAACCTATCAATAAAAGGCCCAAAACTCAGCACCAGCACCAGCCTGCCTTGCTTCACAGCTGGGCCTCGTCTGGGCACTTCTAAGCCCAATACAAAGAGTAAGAATCTGAAGATCTCTCTGTAGCTCCTGCTAGGTGGCTCCAAGAAGTGGCTGACTTTTCACTTCCCTGGAGACCGAAGAGCCAGTGTACCCAGTGGTCAGTGTCAGACCATACCAGATTACAACTCTTCACATCCATAAGCAACGCACTCAAAGGGCAGACGCAGTGAGCACCAAAGCCCCACTGAAGCAAGTCCTGCTCCATAAGGGTGTCTCCTGCACAGCAGCTCTCCCACTGTAGTTGAAGCTGGTTCCCACAGCCAATTGGCCTGGAGGTTAATTCCTCCCAGTGACACTAACAGCAATCAAGGCTCAACTACAACAAAGCTGTGACCAC
>NW_006383008.1:1201412-1205726 GCF_000327345.1 Myotis davidii
CCAAAAATAAAATTGCAAAAGCAAAAGACAAAGAGAGACTCTTAAAAGCAGCAAGAGAAAGAAACTCAGTTACCTACAAGGGAGTACCCATACAACTGTCAGCTGATTTCTCAACAGAAACTTTGCAGGCCAGAAGGGAGTGGCAAGAAATATTCAAAGTGATGAATAACAAGAACCTACAACCAAGATTACTCTACCCAGCAAAGCTATCATTCAGAATTGAAGGTCAGATAAAGAGCTTCACAGATAAGAAAAAGCTAAAGGAGTTCATCACCACCAAACCAGTATTATATGAAATGCTGAAGGGTATTCTTTAAGAAGAGAAGGGGAAGAAGGTAAAGATAAAAAATCTGAACAATAAAGTGGCAAAAAATACATATCTATCAAGTGAATCTAAAAATCAAGTGAATAAAAAATCTGATGAACAGAATAAACTGGTGAATAGAATAGAATCAGGGGCATAGAAAGGGAGTGGATTGACAATTCTCGGGAGGAAGGGGGTGTGGGGTGCAGGGAGAGATTGGACAAAAATCTTACATCTATGGATAGGACAGTGCGGGGGAAAGGGGGGTAAAGGCATGGGGTGGGGTGGGAACTGGGTGGAGGGAAGCTATGGGGGAAAAGAGAGGAACAACTGTAATAATCTGAACAATAAAGATTTATTTTAAAAAAAGAAAACAATTGCTTAAAGTATAAGGCTTGCATATTGAAAATTATAAAGTATGCAGAAAATCCAAAAAAGAATCAACAAAATAACTCCTTGAACTAATGTTTTTACAGCAAGGTTGTAGGATACAAGATTAATATACAAAAGTCAATTGCTTTCCTAAACACAAGCAATGTACAAGTGGAATTCGAAATTAAAAATAATACTATTTACATTAACACCCCTAAAAAGAAATACTTAGAAATAAATCTAACAAAATATACACAAGATCTATATGAGGACAACTATAAAACTTTGTTTAAAGAAATCAAAGAAGAACAAATTAAAGAGATATTCCGTATTCATGGATAGGAAGTTCTTCTCAACTTGATGTATAGATTCAATACAATCCCAATCAAAATCCTAGCAACTTATTTTGTGCATATCAACAAATTGACTCTACAGTTGATATAGAAAAACTAATACAATATTGAAAGAAAAGAACTAAGCTGTAGGACTAATAAAAGCTGTCTTCAAGACTTTCTATAAAGTTACAATCATCAAGAAATGTAGGAATAGTGGAAGGATAGACAAATAGATCTGTACAACACAACACAGTCCAGAAACTGACCCACATAAATACAGTCAACTGATCTCTGGTGAAGGAGCAAAGGCAATATGATGGAATAAAAATGTTTTTTCCCAAAGATAATAGAACATTTGTATATCCACTTGTAAAAAATATATAAATGTTACATTCTTCAAAAAACACAAAAATTAAACCAAAATAGATCATAGACTAAATGTAAAACACAAAACTATAAAATTCTTAAAAGGTAACATAGAGAAAATCTAGAGGACCTTGAGTTTGGAAATGACTTTTTAGGCACAATACCAATGGAGCCCATGAAAGAAAGAATTGATACGCTGGACTTTATTAAAAATTAAAATTTTCTGCTCTGTGAAAGACATTGTGAAGAAAATAAAAAGACAAGCCACAGATTGAGAGAAAATATTTTCAAAATACATATTTGATAAAACACTGTTATCCAAATATGCAAAGTGTTAGTAAAGATGTGAAGAAACTGAAACTCTCTTAGACAGTTAAACATAAAATTACCATACTACCCAGCAATTCCACTCCTAGGAGTCTAACCAAGAAAATAAAAACATATGTTCACATAAGTGCTTCTAGGCAAATATTCATAGCAACATTATCCATAGTAGCCAAAAACTAGAAACAATCAAAATGTCCATCAACTACTGAGTAGATAAGTAAAATGTGGCATATCCATATAGTGCAATACTATTATGCAATAAAAAATAAACTCTGGATACACACTACCACATGGATGAACCTCAACAACATTATGCTTAGTGAAAGAAGTCAGACACCAAAGACTATATATTGTAAGACTCAATATGGAATGACTAAAGAAAAAGACAAATTTATAGAGCTAGAAAGCAGAGGGAATAGGAATGGACATTAGAAAAATTTAGAAATAATGGAAATATTCTAAAAGTGTTTTATAGTGATCATTGTACAACCCCAATAAATTTATTAAAAATCATTTAATTATACACTTACAAAGAGTGAATTTTATATGTAAATTACACCTTAATAAAACAGCTTTAAAAAAGTCAATGCCATGATGGAATCTAAAAGTTTGTATTTGAATTTCAATTCCCCTGCATTTAATACAGTCTTTCCTCTATAAAACATTTCCCAATATACTTAATAATTTTAAAAATAATTCTGTGCTCTAATGTACTATTATAGACAATTTTCATTCATATACATATAACTTTTTAAAAGGATAAAGTAAAAAAAATGAGCAAGTTTTAATATTGCCTTCATAAATCAAAATAAATTACCTTACACAACTACTTTGGATGAACTTTTTATAAGCTGTTAATCCACTCCATGTACCTGGAAGGATGCCAGAATATGCTTACAGAATTTTACATGGAAACCTCCTTAGGAATAGCTGAAGAAAAGAGTAAGTTACTCCCAAGAAAAGCTGTTATTAGAATTCAGAATATCTCTATTTGGGGGTGTGGGGGTCTTTGAAAAATAAGAGATAACATTTATTTAATAATTAAAGGCAACAATGTCATTGGTTTGATAATTTTTATTCTAAATTCTATCCTAAAATATAACTTTGTTGTACATACAAAAAGTCATCTTGTTCTTTTCTTATCTCTAGATTCTATTATAAATATCATGCTCTGCTCCATAGATCTTTTAATGAGCTTTAGATAAAAACTATAAAATGTTAAATCTTATCATTGTCATACATGCATAACAGGACACAAATTGAAAATAAAATGTATGGGTCAAACCACTTAGTCAGTTTCTCAATCGCTATAGAACTTTTTCCAGCAATATACTAAATATTAAAAGAATCACACTTTTAGAATAAATGCATATTCTAAAGATACCTTACATCTTTAAATTTTCTATAACCTTCTTTTCTTTTTCCTATAACTAGTATAAAATCCTCTGTTCTCTTAAATAAAATCCCAATAACAGTTAAACTACAGCAATGTAACTAATCCTACTAATCTTTCAAATCCTCCATCGAGATCTCTTTTCCCTCTCATTGATGAAAATTTGCTCCTTCAGGCTTGTACAATGATTTTTTCCCCCATTTTGTCATCTAGAGGCTACAAATCTTAAAACTAGTCATCTTCCTATGAGTAACTCTTGAATGCTCATTTTACTAAAGTTAAAAGTAAAACAGGGCTAGAATTATCAAGTTTAAAGAAATTCTAACTAGATATTCTATCTGTATAAAATTAAATAGCAAACTATATTTATTACTAAAAACTGTGGGTTATATAAGAATTATTTTCCTTAATTTAAAGCCTATATAATAAAAAGGTAATATGCAAATTGACCCTAACAGCAGAACGACCAGAATGACCGCTGGACCAGTCACTGTGAGGCGCAATGACCACCTCTCAGTCCCTTTCCCCAGCTGGCAGGCTCTGATACCCTGATGGTGAATGGGGAACCGGGGTGGGTGGCGGGGGATGTGGGCAGTGCCTGGCCAAGGCCTCTGCCCCACGGGTCGCCCCACACACAGAAGGCAACCCGTGGCGGGGGCTGGGCCAGCAAACAGGCGGGAACAGCTGACCTCTCAGTCCCTTCCCCTGGCCATCAGGCACACATCACCTGATGGCAAATGGGGAACCGGGGGTGGGTGGTGGCAGGGGGCAGGGCCAACTGCGGGTAGCTGGGGAAGAAGGCTCTGATCACAGGCCAGGCCTAGGGACTGCACCCGCACATGAATTTCATGCATGGGCCTCTAGTGTAAATAATAAATTTAAGAAAGCTTTTTGAATTAAATATTTGGTAGAAACCCATGACAAATTCTAAGGTACAAAAGCTCATTATTACTGGAGTGACATCAGCAAAATGGCAGAATAGGAATTGTCAGCCTTCACTCCCCCACAGGGAAATTGAATTAACAACAATATATGGACCAACATACTTTTATGAGAACTTTTATAATCCAATTAAGAAGTTACAATTCCCCAGGTAAGTGCAAAGCTGAGGTTAGCTACATTGGTAAGAAGAGCCATTCTACTTTATATGTGATGGGCCCTTCCCCAAGCTAACACAGCTCAGTTTGGCTCACAGCATCTCCTTTCAGGGAAAGAGA
>NW_006383008.1:1205747-1215976 GCF_000327345.1 Myotis davidii
AGTGGAACCTATTCAATGACCTGTTTTTTGGAGGATGGACTGAGGGACTGGTTTCTCTTTGCCTAGGTGCTGAGTAGCTGCTGAAAGTGAAGGAGTGAAGGGGAGTGGCTTGCTGCTGCACCAGAGGGCCTGCAGTGCCATAGCATACACCATCACAGGTCAGCACATACTACCCAAACAATCTACAGATTCAATGCAATCCCTATCAAAATCTCAATGGCTTTTAAAAAATTTTCTTGCACAAATGGAGAAAAAAAGCATTTAAAATTTATATGGAACCTCAAAGGTCCTCAAATAGCCAAAACAACTCTAAAAGGAAGAATAAAACCAAAGGCCTCTCACTTTCTCATTTGAAAACATATCACAAAGCTACAGTAATCAAAACCATGTGGTATCAGCATAAAGACAGACACACAGAGCAATGGAACAGGATAGAAAGCCCAGAAAAAACTCTCATATATGGTAAAATAATTTTCAAAAGGGGGGGGGGAGGGTTTAGACTACAATGGGAAAAGGACAGTATCTAAAACAAATGATGCTGAGCATGCAAAAGAATGAAGATGGACCCTTAATTTATACCATATATGAAAATTAACTCAAAATGAATTAAAGACCTAAGTGTAAGACCTGAATCTATAAAACCCATAGAAGAAAACATAGGAGGAAAGCTTCATGCGATTGGAATGTGCCATGATTCCTTGGCTAGAATACCAAAAGTATAGGTAACAAAAGCAAAAATAGACAAATGGGACTACATCAAACTTGAAAACTTCTGCATAGCAAAAAAAAAAAAATCAACAGTGAAAAGGCAACCTACTGAACAAGAGAAAATATTTGCAAACCATATATCAGATAAGGGCTTAATATCCAGAATATATAAAGAACTCCTATAATTCAATAACAAAAAATATTTTAAAATGGAAATTGGACTTGAACAGACATTACTCCCAAGAAGATATATGAAAAAGATACTCAGCATCACTATTATCAGAGAAATGCAAATCAAAACCACAATGAGCTCTAATCGGTTTGGCTCAGTAGATAGAGTGTCAGCCTCTGAACTGAAGGGTCCCAGGTTCAACTCTGGTCAAGGGCACATGCCCAGGTTGCGGGCTCGATCCCCAGGAGGGGTGTGCAGGAGGCAGCGGATCAATGGTTCTCTCTCATCATTGATGTTTCTATCTCTCTCCCTCTTCCTTCCTCTCTAAAAAAATAACAAAGAAAAAACCACAATGAGATATTACCTCACACCCACTAGGATGCCCACACAAATAAGTATAAATATAAATATAAACATAAACAGAAATATCAGAAAATAACAAGTGTTGACAAGGATATGGAAAAATTGGACCTTTGCACACTGTTGGTAGGATTGTAAAATGGTGCAGCTACTATGGAAAACAGTATGGAGGTTTCTCAAAAAATGTAAAAATAGAACTACCATATGATCCAACAATCCAACTTTTAGGTATATATCCAAAAGAACTGAAAACAGAATCGTAATGAAACATTTACACATCCATGTTCATTGAAGTTTTTCAGTGGGCATAGAATTTCAGTCATGCAATATGAAAAAGTTCTAGAGATCTTTTTACAACATTGTAGATATAGTTAACAATACTGTAATGTACATTTAAAAATTGTTAAGATGTAAGTTGAGGAGAAGATTTTATTTGCACTACGATAATGAAGTTCACCTAACACAATGAAATGACTAGAGTCTATTTACACTCAACATAGGTTTCAGATACCAGTTATAAAATAGTCTAAATCATCTTTTAAAATCATGAAGTATTTTAAAAATTATAGACAACAAAATGAATAACATAGTGTTGGATGATAACCCAAAATATCAAATCAATACACAAAAGCCCATACAGATATATAAAATATAAACTATGATTTTTTAAGATATAATTCAAACCCTATGTAATGACGGAAAACCCTTTAAAATAACCCTAATAAGTGCTCATCATTTGAATATTTACAATGAATAGAAGAAGGTCACAATCTTACTAGACAACCTACTAGTTTTCATTATTTAAATCTCTGGATTAGTCTCCAGGATGGTAAGATGTTCTGCAAAGTCAAGGAGCACAGCGCTATGCTACCACAGTGAACATTCAGAATCTATTCTAGTGAGTCCAGGGGCACTGGCAACAACTACATTCGGATTCCAGGTACAGCAGTTTAGGAGCAGCCCCACTAGTCCTACCACTAGCACTACTAGGTACAGGGTGAGTACTGTCAGGGGTGCAAGGTTCCATATCTGTATCCAATAGACCATTTGTTCTGCAGAATAACTGAGATTTGTTTCTATCTGTGTAAACTATAAGCCTGAATCTCTAGGTGTTGTTTTGTTTTGTTTTTCATGGATTCCTCTTACTATCCTTTTAATTATTGGATAATATCCAATATTCTTTTAATAAACTCCTTTTCTGGTTTAAATTAGCCAGTGGGATTCTTTTGTCCACAACTAAAAATAGGATGAAAAGTGTTATTTAACATTTAAATAATAACTTTGATAAAAATAAAACTGTTTTAACAAAAATGGAATAAGTCTTTGAAAAAATTACTAAATAGTGTTAGACACCTGACCCTCTACAAGAAGTCAGTTTCTTAGTTTGAAAGAAGCAGACTAGTCCTTTAAGTTTGTCTTTTCTCAGAACACTATACTTTCTTTAGCAAATTTCTCCTTTGGGACTAGGAAGCATCGGAGAAGCCCACTGCCAAGATGTATACTCCCTATTTTCTAATAACACTATGGTGGAAGTTGATTATTAGCCTAGCTGCTCAATGAGTAGAAAATGAGAATTGATGACCTATTTAAATAGTTATGAATTTTAAATTGAGGGAGGAGCAAACATTTCTTCCAAGTACTCTTGGATTTTACAGAAATAATTAATGCTAGCTAAAATCTCTAAAATAATATAAAAATATTAATAACAAAACTTCACATACAAAAACATAGTAGAGTCCACTGGCCAAATAAAAAATAAAATCATCAAACCTCACTTCTCATTTTTTTCTAGCTCACTACATATGGTAAAAACATGAAATCGCTAGGCTTGATAAAAGCAGGTTTGGCAGATTTTTTCTATTTACTGGGACCGTGAGCTATAAAATTGAATTTGGGGCTCCAGCTCCAAGAAAAAGTTATTAGTTCTCAGAATAACAGCATGTGAGTGGATCAGACATAGATAAAAGATTTCCGTTATGACTGTTTTTAGCTATGATTTACAGTGGCCTACATTGTTTTATAATGACTTTCAATTTTGAAAATGTACATCCACTGTTAGTTTTATAGATGTAGTCACAATTGATTGTGGGCTTGAGAGATTAATCCTTCTAACTCAGTAACAAAGAAAAAAATTTAACATGCAATAAAGAGGCATTCTAGGTAAATTTACAAGCATGTCCTGTGTAGTAGAATTTTATGCAGAAAATACGTGTAAAAATTTTTTAATAATTGCTTAAACACTCATTACCTTAAGTTAAAATGTGGAGGAAACTGGTGAATAAAACTTGCTTCATATAGTGTAATAGTACATGATTCTGAAATTATCTATTCACTTGTGCCCATGTGCAAAAGAAAATCTCTTATACTCAATACCTAATTAGCACTGAGTATGGAAGTACCATTAAATAACAAATTTGACAAAAGTAACCCAATTAGGACATCAGCTCTTGATTTATTTTACCACTTTTCTTTCCTGGTTTATAAAAAGGCAGATTTGCCACTGATTTCAACTAAAATCCAACTTGAAACCCATACTGAAATTTCCCTAATATCTTTCAACCCCTTCTCCTAAGTCCTACCTCTACTCACATTCCAACCCAAAACTGATCTTTATTCCAAATTAGACCTGGTTAAAACAAGTGGATACATCCACCCCATTTTAGCTTGGTCCTCTGCTTAGGTTCTTTCTCTTTAATTTCTGGACAGTTGACCTAACCCCTACTTCATCCTTTGCTCTAGAATTGAATTCCACCAAAAACACTTCCCTTTTGTCTCAAGACGCTAATATCTATCTAGCTCTACTCAACTCCCTTCACTGAGACAAAATCTATATGCAATACAGTCATTTAGAATCCTTTATCCTTGCTTAAGCATAATAATCAAGGGGATACAAACATAGTGATTAAAGTAAGTGAGCAAAATCAGATGGAACACAATATTTTATCATTATTATATAACAACAATGGTAAGCCATATTCATATAATCACCATAAAACTATAGAAAAGTAAAGCTAACTACATATTATTTACTAAGTCTGTGCCAGAGAGGTGAGTTGTATTATCTTTTTCTTTTATTTTAAGAAGAAAAGCAAAACAAGCACACACACAAATTTACATACATAAATGAAAATTCACAGCCCAGACATAATTCTCCAAGAAATCATATTTGGTAAAGTATTGAGCTAGGATTTCCACCAAGGTCTTGTTATTGACCAGTCATTACACATTCTAAAATGTTTGATACCACCTGAAAATAATGATTTCTTTGTCTGATAATAGTAAGGCCTCTCTGGATATGTTCTAAAAGAATGAGCCACGGAGATTCATTATTATTGCTTGGGAAAGATATTCTGTCCTTACTTTGCTAATGAGAAATCTGATTTACAGAGAGGTAAATAATTTGACCTAAATCACACAATTAATTCATGGCAAATCCAAATGAGAAACCCCAATTTTCTGGTGATTTAATTACATTAGAGAATGTTTAGACAAAGGAGACAGAAGGCATATGCTCAATTCATATATTTCATATGGTTTGAGAGTAAAGGGAAATACTATTAGTAATTAGGCCAGAGCAGCAAATGTAAACCATACTATCCCATGCAAACCAAGATTTCTGGTAACCCATTCTAACAAATACTGAATATTTTTAAAAAGTGTTAGTTTCTTTCCCCTTTAAGAATCAGATGTGGTCTCATTCTTAAGCTTGAATAGTAAGATTGGAGCATTGTTCATTTAAACTGATTCTGTTAAATTTTGTGATATTAAAATTAATGTTTATTCATTGCTAATGAAATGTCATAATAAATTATTTCCACAGGTGACATATTAAAGTGTTTATCCTCCTATTTCTTCTTACATTGATAGGTCCCAAATTATTTGCTTTAAGGGAAAAAAGGAAAAGCAAATAAATAAAATCCTCATAATATATAATGAGGAGCTGAACTAATGATATCTAAGTTCACTACTGGTTTGATTTATGAATATCCATGTCCATGACTGTAAGGGTGTCTAACAGAACCAAAAGCAAGAAACAAAAGTAGCTCACCACACTCCATGTAATCAATGCCACAGAAGACTAGAAATTCTAAATTATTGTGAAACCACTACACACACACACACACACACACACACATACACACACACACACATACACACACACACACATACACACACACACACACACATATACACACATTTCTTTTGAGCTTGTATCACTTTTTTTCCAAAACTGTAACTACAGTATACATAAACTCAGAGGAAAGAGAAATAGGGTTTAAGACATCAGCAACTTTGAGATACCAAAGAATTTTAAGAAAGAAAAAAAAGGGGAGCATTCTATGATTTAAAAAGAAGAAAATAAAAGATACTCTCAAATTTCTCAGATATGTGTGAAAAAAGGCTGACTATAGTGTGGAATTGACATTTTAAATTATTATTAGTATTAAACAGATTTTTATAAAAAGTAAGGTATTTAATAATTAATCTGGTATTTTCCATATGTAGTATGGCAAAGTTGGCATCCTCAGGTGAATTATGATGATACAGACCTCTCAGAAAATGGAAGTCAAATGAAAGATTAGTCATTAGAGCATTATGGTGCTAAAAATTGTTAATGACATACAGATAAAACCACTCATCACTATTTGCTATTTTTCATAAATTCCTTGGACTGTTCTAAGACTAAGCCAACACATTTAAAAAATTAGTACACAATCCATAGTCAAGAATTGTTTATAAAATAACTTACTGAACAAATTATTTTCATACATAGATGTTGTGATAAAAAAGTAACTTGGGATCAAAACCATCTCTGCCTCTCACTGACACAGGCACACTGGGCAAATTGCCTAATTTTTCTGTAAATCAATACATTTATTTATAAATGTATAGATATTAACCCACCCCTGACCTACTGTCTTCCAAAGATTATTGTGAAGGTTAAACATGACAAAGTATTTTATAAATGATGAAGCAACATATCAGCATAGCCATTATATTACTCTATGTATGGCTTAATGGTCAATTAAAATATTTCCAAGAAAACAAAAATTATCCATATAACTTGGGTTGTATGTGAAATCATCTAGCCCAGCTTCCTGCCATTAACTCAGAATTCTATAAATTTGCAGTGAAGAAAAAATATAATTTACAAGAAAATATATCTGGTCACTAATCAGTTATAAGGAAGTTGAAATTGTTAAAAAATTTAAAATGGAGAATGTGCGAGAAGTGTAAAACCAGGAAAAGGAAATGGGACGATGCAAGTAAATCAAGAATGTTTTGGTGATTTACCAAATCCTTGTTTGCCCAGCAAGGATTTTTTTTCTCCCCACCACCCCCCGCCCCAGCTACCCGCATCCCCCAGCACATGCTCTCACCCCATTACTGTCTGTGTCCATTGGTTAAGCTTATATGCACACATACAAGTCCTTTGGTTGATCTCTTATGCCCTCTTTTTTTTTTTAACCAACACTCAGAAAATTATTCACCCTTTAAAAAATTTTACTATACAATTCAATCTGCTTTCCAACCAGTAAAACTCAATGGTCTGACAGGTTTTTTTTTTTTTTTAAGTATAAAAGGCATTTACAACTGAACTGTATTGAAGTTCTTTCTCCTATTTCTTACACCACATCCAGCTAATTGCTCTTTAACATGCTAACAGAAGGATAAGCTGATACATAATAATTCAGGCATGCACCGATCCCATAATGCCAGGAACTCAGAAGCAGCATGAGAAAACATCAGATTTTTGGCATGTGGGCTAGATGTTTAAATCTGCATAGATTCGAGCCAATTAGACTTGTCAGACTCCAATCCAGTTGAGAGTGACCCCTGATGGTGGAAAGACATGTGGGACAAGCCACAGAAAAGCTTGCAAATGTCAGAGAGGCCAAAAGGTGCCCCCCTGGCCTCAAAACTATTAATTAGCAACCAGGAAAAGCACCACCAAAGAATCGCTGCCCCATCACTCCTCCCCCAGAGGTGGCTGCTCCTCGGCCTCATTACCATGTGGATGGAAAACAACCCCTTTGCTGGGAGCTTTGGGCAACACTCTTATTGATTAAGTTCCCACAGTGTTAAATCATTCTGTAGCTTTCACTCCAATCTTCCCACCCCTGAATAATAAAACCTTCAAAGGATTTACTGGGATGGAGAGGGAAGTGGAGGCCCAAAGAGAGACGGAGCACTGCAACATACTGTTTATATAGTGCCCATGGCATCAGCATAAATCAGAGCCCAGAAAGGGTTTACAAGCCAACATCCAAAATGAAGTTAATCTGAATTTTCTCTTGTACTTACTAAGGCATTATTTTCTTTAAAAAAAAAAAAGCCTACGATACTGGTTATTTCAAAGTTGCCTATGCAAAATAAAACCATGATACTAAATTATATTTCTACAGGTCTTCAGTGATCTTGCTTGGTTTGAAGATCACAAATGTCTGATAGATGAGGCGTGTTTCAGTGTGCATAAGAAATATTCCAAGGAGATAGAGATGGAAGTAAAACCCAGAACCATAACTTGAATCTCATGAGAAGAATATGTGCACAAACCTCCACTCCAAATAATTTATAGTTATTCTTTTTTTAGTTATATATTTCTATTTAAAAAGATGAAACTGAAATAAAAGGAAAATTGTTACTGTGCTGCAATAGATTCATTAACATATTGTATAGTGGTGAATGTCAGTTTTCTCATCTGTAAAATAGAGATTATAACTATCTTGCAAAATAAATGTGGGAATTAAATAAGAACACCTTATGAAATCCTTAATATATGCCTAACATACAGTAGTGTTAAAAAATATATAGTTGCTATTGTCATTATCAGTATCATAAAGCAAATAACCAGTCACTTGCTTGTTGTATAAAAAAAAAAAAAGATGCTTCATCTGTTGAGTCTGCTTGAAGCAATACATCTACACTCCCAGTCATTTCCAATTTCCCACAGAGAAATAATAAAATAAACAGTAAGTGGACATACAGGATCTATACTTATTTGTCATCTCTCAGCTAGCATCCCCTGACAAACTGCCTGACTCTGACTTAGTGAGATCACAGTTTCTGCCAAAACAGAGTGACATACTCAAGGGAAACAGGAGATCTAAATTAGACAGACAGGACATCTAAGTTGGATGAACTTGCCTGGGAGTTCAGCATGATGTCCACATTCTGAGCTAGGAACGAGTAAATTAGTTGGTCAGCTTTTAAGTAGAAAAAAGTATTAATTTCACTTGATTATTTCATTGTGGATAATAGTATACCACTACCAAGACATGTGGTAATTAAAATGTCTGAATCAGTGGAGAAACACAATGATAATTATGGATTTTGTATAAAGTTAAAGTCTACATTAAGTGAGGTCCTTTTTCAAAACTTTTGACTCATCTTCCATCTGCTGTATATCACCTGTGAAAAGCTGTGTGGCTGAAAACTCAAGGGAAAAGGGAAGGAAACAATTTAAACTTATTAGGTTTAGAAATAAATAACAGGGAAAGAAAACGGGATTTAAGATTTAAAAGTGGAAATACAGTTCACAGTTCTCAAAAGAAGATGTTCATTGTAATAGCAATATAAGAACAAAATGAAACCATTGGAAAAAAATAGAGCAGTAAAGGAGAGACCTCTCTAGAAAAGTGGATGTGGTTAAAGAAGACAACAAATTATAGAAATAAGAACTTTGAAAACAAAGGTAAAATCAAATATTAAATGTCCTATGGATACCCAATCGATACTCTATTCCTTGTTTTGAACTCATTATGACTTCAAAGAATGTTAGGTAAGGAACAGGAATATCACCACCAAAAAAATGAAACAAAAATGTTCAATAAGTTAAATTGCAAGAATTTTATATTTTCAAGAAAAAAGATCATGTAGGCTGACTCAGTTTAAGTCAATTTATTATTTCCCTGCCAAATAAATTAAGATGCTAAAATTATTTTTCAAATGGCGATTTGTTAATATTGTGCTAGTTTTTTTATGTTTAAGTTCAAACTCTCACTATAAAATCACTCTAGAAATGTTAACTAATGACAACAGGTAACTAGATAAAATTCACAGCTAAAGCACAAAAATATATTTTGCTATTATATTTCCAAATTATCCACAAGCAAAACTATTTTGGCTCTCAGTCTACATTTTGGCAGAGACTTTACTCTTCAAGTTTCTACTTTCCCAACCAATTCCACTGTTTTCATAAAACAAAAGCATAAAAAGGTTTCACCTCTAAACACAGTGGGATTGATTATACAAGAAGCTGCATGTGGAAGCAAAATGCCAAAATATATTCTAGGCTTCACTACACACCTCCTGCAATATTGAATACCTTCAAGTAGTAGGTCTACAGTCTCAGCTGCACATATGGAGATAACAGGGATGATTTTCATTGGGCAAAAGAATGCTCCCTGCTCCTCCCTCTGACCCGACCAATAGCCTCATTAATGCCAACAAGTCACAGTGGGAACAATTTGAAGACAAAACCCACCTTACAGACACCAATCCCTGAACTCAGCAGAGAAGAACTGAGCTCTCTGATTTTATCTTTGCTATTTTTTTCTTAATAATAATTTTGAAGTATGAAAATTCATGACAAAGCAGTTGATGTAAGAGGAAAGAAAACATTACAGGTGCAAAGCTCTTTGATGGCTATTTATTAAAAACTAAATAACATTTTATTTAAGCCTATGAGGTTAATGTGATAATTATACGGGCAATAAAATACAAAAAGGAGATAAGAAAACCAGGCAAAATCAGCACCTCATTAACGTACTCTACCCCAAGGATGTGAATTTGCCACATGGATCTGCATGACATAGTGTCCAAAGTCCCCAGACATCAGTCTTGGAAAACACAGACACACACTCCCTGGTGTCAGAGCATATAATCATTGCAGATTTAGCCAAAGAGATGGTGTGAGCCCAGGTCCAGAAAAGAATGTAAGAACCAACATTTTGTATATTAAATTGTTTCATTTCAACTGACACTT
>NW_006383008.1:1216057-1236209 GCF_000327345.1 Myotis davidii
AAAGTATTCTAAACAACATTCTGGAAGACTTTTTCCCCTAAAACTGAGGCCTGGGCTCTTTCCTTAGAATCCTGTTCTACATCATCAGACTGAAACTCTTGCTGGGAGGGATGAAGATAATGACAACTCCAACTGAGAGGCCATTCACACCACTCATAGTTATAGAAAAGGATGGAAGTGGTTAGAGAATGGGTGGGGCACTGGGGGGTAAAGGAGAAAACCATTCAAGCACAAAAGCCATTCCTTGCCAAGCTGAATACTGGGTCTTAACAAAAGTTCAAACACCTATATTTATGTATCACTTTAGTAAGAGCTGGTTTAACAACTGATTTCATTAATTTAAAAGAGCTAATTTCAAGTCAGTATTTAACTAAGGTTTTAAAACTAATCACTGTCGTTTTCTTTAAAAATCAAATTCCCTATAATAATTTCACAGTACAATAGAATGGTATATTATAACAAAGCATGGTTATACTTGTCTCTTATGATGAAAGAACTACTCTAATTAAAAAACCTTGTATTCTTACTACTTCACCAAGAAACCATCAGTATATTTTTGCTCCTTCAAGTAAACATTTTGGGACTAGCAGAATCAAAATTATAAGCTAACTGGAGTTCCTCCTAGTAAATCCTGTCCCCATCAAAACAAATGCCCAGCGATTTAAACTAGAGCTGAACTACCCCTTTGAGTACCCAAACTTTGCTATGTGTATACTAACACTGTATTTAACAATCACATTTTTATGTTACACATTTTGTTTATCAAAAGTGCTAAAATTTAGCTAGCATAATTCAGCACTATGACAAAATTACTATTATAAAATTCATATGGTAAATAAGCAAAACTATTCCTTGTAAAGGAAAATGAAAACCAGAGAAAGGATTGATGCAAATCTCTTTTTATATAAACTAGTGATAATAAAGCAGTTCACAGTGTAATGTTAGTAACTAAGAGCTAGTCAGAACTCATTTGTCAAGTAACCAAAAACAAGAGGTCTGAAAGTCTGTGTCAGCTGCCGTCATATGTTGCTACTATATATTACAGAAGTATCCAGGGTTTCATTTTTGCAACATTTCGGCAAGCATAGGTGTCCATCTCTAATCTCCATTGCAACTCATTGGGAAAGGTTTGTGTAGCAGTGATGGAATGCTGGTCCCACACAGAAAACCATTATTTTTACTCTAGTTAATGAAAACTAAGTGTTTTTCTTATTTTATTTTATTTTGTTATTTCTTTCATTGTCACTAATGGTCTTATGATAATAACCATAGTATATAATCTGACACAAGTGCTCTTAAAGAAATTTCTAGTAAAGGACTGCAGCCTCCGTGGGAGGTAACTGTCAGAATTATCTTAAAACACTACCTGTCTTCAGCTACAATAGAAAAGGCCTTTAATCAAAATAATCCTTTTTCAAAAGAGCAACTTTTTTCCCTCTGCAATTCACTCATCTTAAAAGAGCACTATAGCTTTTGTGCATAACAATTCATTCTTCAAGACAAGTACAAAATTTGTCACTGACATTTAGCACCAGCCGTAGGCAATGGATAAAATGAACTAGTTAGCAATTTAACCTGTAAAAAAACAGAGTGGGTTGAACAATTTTCTGCCATCAAAGCAAATGGCTAACATTTAGCAGGATTTTATTTTTATTTTTCAGCCTGTCCCATCTTCTAGAAGAAAGAAGTCAGGCTAACATTTTTTCAGGGTCCTAAATCTTCCTCTCAGCCTATTCCTTTAATGGTTTCAAGTAAATGACTATCCAGAGGATAATTAGGCACTGTGCTGTCGCATTGTGTCAGGTCACAGCTGGATTTAGTCAGCATTAACCTTTGGGGAGAATTGGAATATCAGTATCATTTAAAATTAAAGACGTGTAAGCAGGCATTTCTGGAGATGTTAGAAAAGTAATTGTCTGTAAATTGTTTGACCTTGAGATTTAATTGCATGCACAACATACATTCTAGCAAGAACCCTGGACTGTCTTCCTTCTTTACCTCCAAACCTTACTCCACAAGGCCCATTAGGATACCTGTGGCTTTTTCAGTAAAATATGAAAGGTTTTGGCCTTCAGTTTAAAACAAAAGCTTTGAAGCATTGCTTGACATATTATAACTTTAAAGCAAAGCTGCTTATCGATCAGAATACCAATTTTACTATATATTTTTAAATGCACACATACCATAGTTATGTTTGAAGGCTAAGTTTATTTAAATTTCATCCCCCTTCTTTTCTGCTAACAAGTTTGCATATTTTGCCTTACTCCCTTTTACCCTAATGAGACAGCTTATGCTTTCAAAGTCCCTCAAGCTAGGCAAATCTCTCCAATGCTTCCACTGTTAATAATGAAACTTTGTAATTATACAAATCCAAGGTGGCCAATCAGCTTTCCAGGCTGAGCCTTCGGGTACCTCATAAATTATTCATGTGACACTTGGGCCTGTGAACTCACTTGCTTATATTAGAAGCCTAATTAATATTTAATCACACGTGCAGAGGGCACTTGAAGCTGCACTGTCCCCCAAAGAAGAAGAGTAAATATAAATGTGCACATGCCTCGATGTAAATCTCACTCAGTATCTAAAGGAAGTGTTTGTGGGCATGTGGACGTGACCTTGAAACATACTAGGTGCCTTCCGGTTAGTGTGGCTCACTGAGCCTACTACACACCAGGCACTGTCCAGGACCCTGAGAAAAGGCAGTTGAAATCCTGATCCCTCAGGAAAACCGAGGAATCTTTTCTGATTTGAAACCAGGGGATTTCCAAAGCCTTTGACAGGTAAATATTGCCTTTTCAAATTCCAAACAGGTGGGTGGGACGAACATGGTTATCTAGAAGTCTAGAAAGGAATGATACATCTCCACATTATCAAAAGACTTTCGGTCTTGGATAGTGTTCATTTTGTTTCCTAAGAGGGAGCAGTACTGTTAAGTAATATGCAGCATACCTCGGTTACCTTCTCTGCGATTTCACTATTTTTCTTCCCAGGGGAACGGGATAGAAAAGTGAGCCAAATATTATCTGGCTTGATAGGCTTAAAGACAACTGCTATTTGGTGGAGGTATCCTATGCTGTACTAAGAAAAATGAAATACATTCTTTCAAAGGGTGACAAGAGAAAAAGAGAGACCCATAGCTAATCACTGAGAAAGAAGCCTGAACTGGGTCCATGGGCATGGCTATAGGACAGACCCAGCACTGCCATGCTGTGGGCATCTATAACCCAGGTTACAGAGCTTTGAAAGGGAAGCCAATGCTTTGTTTTGAAAGATCTCTTCTGTCTTTGATGACATTTACATTCTGTCAGATATGACACTATTGCTTTCCCTGGACCTGCTATGCCACAATCATCACTGCAGGCAACCCCACATTGAGAGTATCAATGAGGAATAGTTCATAGTTCTTTGGGCAATTATATTGCAGTAGCATCTCATGAGGTGATTGTGCTGGGACGTTTTAGCAGGTTAGCAGGTAAGTCAAATGATGTGATGACAGGCCTTTCACCAAAATGTAAAAATGGTGAAAAGTGACAGGGCCGTCATTTAGAGAGATAACTAACAAAATTTTTCATGTTAACCCTATAAAATGATACCACTGTTCACCCTGTTATCTTCTTTTACAATATAAATTAGTATGTGCCCAAACATGGTCTTGATAACTCAGCATAGTTAGAAGAAATAATGGTTCGAAGTGTCTAATGAGGATTCACACTAAGTTTGCTTCTTCCTGATCAACAGGAAACACTTTTACAAATTTGAGGAATATCTATGATTAAATCTTGTTGCCTTCTTCAATAGTTAATAGTCACAAGATGACAATCAGGAGAAATTATGACAGAAGTTCCATGTGGATTAGGTCAAATAAAGGGCTATGAGGTGCTAGAACTAAGGATGAGGTTTTTCTGGGGGTATAAAGGGAGAGGAATGAAAAGACCCAGACCTGCTTTTGGCAAAATCTTGAGAAATGACAAGGATACAGAATTTAGCAATCCGAGGTGGGTCACCAACTCTGGACTAGGAACTTACTTGAAAGTCTAATTTACACAGTAGAGATGAGAGCTTAGAGTGTTGAAATGCTTTCTGCCGCAGTGAGGACTTGCCTCTGAAAGGGGGAGATCTGAGCTTCCAGGTATGGGCAGAGGTGGGAGGAGTGAGGAAAACAGTGGACTCCACTTTGAAAAGCTACAAATGGCAGGGAGAACAGAGAATAATAATTGAAGGGTGGACTGTAAAGAAATATTCCGATCACTTTAACCATTCTCAAATAATTATTTTTACAACATAGACACCCACAATTAGACTTTCCCCTAACACATCCCTGTGGAGAAACTATATTTAACAAATGAATGAAATGATCCAAACTGCCACTGTATGGCAGTTGGGTATTAGGTGCTTACACACTTGATAGGCACAGAGCCTAAAATTCAGTCAAAATTAAATTTTACTTCCATGTACTATCATTGACTCCACCACAACAATCCTTATGACATCTAACAGGCTATTTCCTTTTTTTTTTTTTTTTAAATGAACCCTGGATCAGCATTTGTCAAAGATTGGTCCAGGGACAACATGCATCAGAATCACCTGAGGCTAGCAGTCTAAAGCTTATGTAATTGAGTGAGCTCCTTTTGGGGAAAAGAATGCAAAATTGTGAATCAAAGTTAGATACAAATGTGAATATTTAGCACAAGAAAAGAAATCACAACAAATTGCCCAGAGTCTTCTGAGGGCACTTTAGGAAATTTACCAACAGCGCTTGTACAGAAATGGTTTCTGGTGGAAACCTGGCTCCTTTCTCTCCACCCAGAATACTCTATAACTCCCTGTGAAAATTCACAGAGCCACTGAAGTGAAGGTCCCTGCCACTTAAGCCCTGTGGGCTTCACAGTAAATGTGTCTCTGCTTGTTGAAGGCAGAGCTGCCCAGACCTTACCTAAGTCACTGAATCTAACCTTGCGCCTGTGGACACAGGAATTCCCTCATCCACACATGCAACTCTGAGAACCCCTACCCTGGGCAATAATAAAGTACCTAAGATCAAGAATCATCTTATTCACCTATCTTGTTCTCTTTGCATGTACAAGTTCCCTTTCCGTATTTCTAGTTCAGAGCAAGTGCTCAATAAATATGTTGAATTACAAAGTTAATTGTTGATGTGTTTCATCATTCTTTAACAGAGATTTCCAACCACTGTGCCACAAGAATATTTAAAACATACAATACCTGACTACTTAGTCAGGGGCAGTGTCCTCTTTTCCCTTAGATTGTCAAATAAAAATATGACAACAGCCAATACAACGATAGCCATCTGGTGTGAATTAGTCAAAATTATACCTACATTTTTGTCGTATTGGCAAGAAATACAATATATTTTTTGGTGTGGGGCAGAATTTTGTGTGCCATGAGATTTTTTTAAAAAATTGAAAATTGCTGTCCTATAAGATCCTTGAAGGCAGGAACTCACTGTGTATCTTTTTGAATCACTTCTGGAGTTAGAACCATGTTCTGCTCATAGTAGGCCAGTGATGGTGAACCTTTTGAGCTCGGCGTGTCGGCATTTTGAAAAACTCTAACTTAACTCTGGTGCCGTGTCACAAATAGAAATTTTTTGATGTTTGCAACCATTAGTAAAACAAAGATTTATATTTTTGATATTTATTTTATATATTTAAATGCCATTTAACAAAGAAAACTCAACCAAAAAAAATGAGTTCGCGTGTCACCTCTGACACGCGAGTCGTAGGTTCGCCATCACTGTAGCAGGCCCTCAAAAAAACAGTGAAACTTCAGGCAAAGCATGAAATTGAAAAAACTGCACTAACTTGTAGAAAAATGGTTTGTGTATCAAGAAGAAATGATGTCAATCATTTTTCTTGGCGGGGGGGGAGTGAGGGGGGGAGGAAGATTGACAAAGCTGTGCATACAAGGGTTGAAAAATCTGTTATATGCAAGTATATATACACACCTTTTTACTCCCCTGTAATTATTGACACTGTAACTATCAAAGACAACATTTAAGAGACTGTATGTGGTAATAAGAACATACACTGCCTATTGTATAGCTTACACGTCACAAACCTCTGGGGTTTGTAGAAACCTGGGGAGTCCTGTAAAGAGCCACGTGGGCTGAAAGGACTGCAGAGCAGCAGCTTCTCCGCCTCCCAGTGCTGACCACATGGGAATCAGCCAGGCAGGGTCAGATTTTTCAAGATAAACTGAAAATTAGCATCACTATGAGAAATCTCTGAATTTTTAATGCTGCTGAGAAGTAATGCAGCATATTAAGACATTGACTTGACCAAACAAAATATGTCTGCAGGCCATCAAGATAAAATCTCTAAAATGAGGAATATTCACAGACAACAATGAAGTTAAGAACAAATATCTAAGTTACAGTCTCATTTAGTGTGATAAGTCCCTAATCAGACTATGGCCATATTAATAATACTTTTTATATATCCATATCCAAGGACAGTGCCTTCCAGAAATATCTGATTCACTGCTGAATGCCCAGCACCTACTACTCTGCCTCGCATGTAGTTGAAGCACAATAAATGGTTTTTGAAAGAATGACTGGTGCAGACTCTATCAACCTCATAGATGAAATTCAAAACCGTATTACTGGGTGAATAAGGCAAGCCAAAAACATATATACAAACAGTACGGTATCATTAATTCAAGTTTAAAATATATAACCCAGTATTAAATACAGTCTATAGACTCATTTATATGCATAAAAATATAAAGATATGCACAGAAATGATAAAGATAAATTCAGAATATGGTTACCTCTGAAGAAAAGGATAGCAGGATTGTGAAGGCATACATAGATGACTTTGACTATATTTGTAATTTTTCTTTCTTAAGTTGGGTGATGGGTACATGGTGTTAATTACATACTTCTTATCTTTTTGAATTACTGGAACACTTCATAACAATTATTAAATAAGTGTTTATTTTGTAAAAACTTTAGATTTATAGAAAAGTTACAATGGTTCTACAGAGTTCCCAAATCCTCTTCACCCAGTTTCCCCACCTTAGGTTAATTGACACCTTATATACATATGATATGTTTGTCAAAACAAAGAAGCTGACATTGGAATATTACCACTAATCTAACTCCAGACTTTATTTGCCTTTCACCAGTTTCTGCATTAATGCCCTTTCTCTACTCCAGGATCCACGTCAAGGGACCACGTGGTACTTAGTGGTTATGTATGCCCAGGATCTTCTGTTCTGTGACAGTTTCTCAATCTTTCCTTGTTTTTCATGACCTTCGCCGTCTTAAGTAGTACTGGCCAACGATTCTGAAATGTCTCAGCCTTTTCTGTTGCTTTTCTCATAGTTAGATTGGGGTTATAGGCTTTTGGAAAGGAAATAACAGAAGTGTCCTTGTCATCATTCACGTTGGGGTACATGTCATCTACATGATGCCACTGTTGATGTTAACTTTCATGACTTGGTTAAGATAGTGTTTGCCAGGACTCTGTCCACTGTAAAGTTACTGCTTCTCTTTCTTTATTCTTATGAAATGAGTTACCAAGTCTAGCTCACCCGCAAGGAGAAAGGGAAGGGTGAAAAATTATGCTCTGGCTTCTATAGAGAAGGGTATCTGCACATAGGTAATAATTTTGAAAAAAGAAAGTTATTGAGTGCACACAAAAAAAGGCGAGGAGACATAAAGGGTGAGAAGAGTTATATTCCCCCAAACCTCAAGGCTTTTATGTGACCTGTGGAAGCACAGTATCTCCTAGTCTTAGGATAAATACAAGCACTCATTCAAAATGTCACAACAGTTTTCTCTGTGCTTATTTCTTCCTTTAATTGTTCAAAGAGGAATCAGATTTTTCTAAAATGTAACCATTCTCTAAGTCTAAATACTAGTACCTGCTTTACTAGAAATGTAAATAGTGGTTCTATTTAAAGAAAAACTTACACCATAAGCATTTGACTACCTATTGTATTCACGAGAATAGACTGTCACTGTGAAAATTTTCTTCTAAAATATGCAGTGTTTAGTACCTGCCCACCAAGGAGGTACAATCTTGTATAGGGAGAGAGGTTTTAGATAATTAGAGGACGAGTACCCACATAACAATAGCACAAGTTATATTCAGTTTATTGCCCTAAGAGAAATACTAATTAAATGGTATACGGATTTGAAAGGGAAAAAGAGGAAATCCAACTGAGAGGTATCTCATGAGACTGTGCTTGCTCTGTATCACCTCTAAGAAATTCTCTTTGTCTCTCTTCAGAGAGGTGCAATACCTGAGATCCGGAGTCATGATCAATTTAAGTGCTAGGTTCTACAATAGAAGATACCCAAAAGAAACAAAACCAACATTGCTATAAATACAACCAGTGCCAGAGGAGAAAGGATAGAAAATAAAGAAAAAACTAAAAGTTACTCCCAAGAAAGAGATGAAGATTAAAATCTTCATTGCAACAATGTACTGTTCAAAAAACACTGGAATCATTCCTATTGTCTTATCAACTCTTTCCTCAGCTCTATGCCAACGTGTATTATCATACTTCTCTAGTCTCATTTCTCACTAGTTTTAAAATGGCCTAACTGCTTGTTCGGTTTTGCTCACAGTTTTCAAGAAGGGGCTCCCATGCCCTGTATGTTAGCCAGTATCCTTTTCATGATAAACAATTAATACCCAATTCAGATAAATACAACAATAAAAAAGAGGGCAGGGGCAGGGAACATGGAAGTTGGCTCACATAACTAAAAATTCAGGGCAAGTTCAAGATACTGGCTCTGACTCTTGGCTCTGACTTTTTCTCTGGATGCTTCCTTCCAAGGCAGGTTCTCCATGATGGTCCCAGGCTGCTCCAGGAATTTAGCCTCACAGCCTAACAATCTCAGCAGAAAGAGATCCTCTTCTTCCCAATAATACCAATCAAATCTCCAGGACTGAATTTCATTGGACTGAGGGATCATATGTCCATGAACCAATCATTGTAATCAGGAGAGGAATATGCTAATTTGCCAGGCCTCTATCACATACTCACTTCTGAGTTTGTAGCAGTCACTTCCAAACCACCAGGACTGAGAGATGGAGGAGTGGTGGTTCTTCAGAGTAAAATAAACTTTCTGTTACCATAAGAAGGCAGAATTAGAACCCAGTAAGCAAAAACAATTGTGTCTACCTTACCCTATCTGAGTCATTTTTCTCACCTCTCTGCTGTTTCTCATGTTGTTTTCTCATGAAATTTATCACCTGCTCTGCCACTTGAAAAAAGTTTTACTAATCTTGCAATCGCTTGTTAACTACTATGTGTCACCTCCTAAGTCTTCCAAAATGCTCCAGTCATGGAATTGCTCTATGATTCCATAGATCAGCGGTTCTCAACCTGTGGGTCACGACCCCTTTGGTGGTCGAACGACCCTTTCACAGGGGTCACCTAAGACCATCCTGCATATCAGATATTTACATTACGATTCATAACAGTAGCAACATTACAGTTATGAAGTAGCAACGAAAATAATTTTATGGTTGGGTCACAACATGAGGAACTGTTTTTAAAGGCCCAGAAGGTTGAGAACCACTACCATAGATGGTATTTATTCCATCTCACTATACTAAGGTAATTTGTGTAATATGAATTCTTTGAGAGCAGAATAGGTGCCATACACCTTTGATTTACTTGTTCTAAAGCAAAAGGTCATATGCAAAGAAGTCATTTGATAACATTTGCTGAGTAAGAGACATCCAAATCCTTTATACCTCAAACCTCTACCCCTATTCATTCTTCTCACATTAATCAGCTGTTTATTCTGAATCCCTCTCCACATTTATATATTCGTTTGGTGCAGTTGGCTTTGTCAGGCTCTAAGTCTCATGGAATCTATTTGATCCTCAACAGTGGGTTCAGGTTTGTCCCAGTCCCAAGGGACTAGTTATGTTGAGTTGAGTTAGAGAAATTTAAAGCATTCTAATCAAACACTTTGGAATTGCATTAATTAGGCCAGTTTCTCCTCTGCTAAGGCTCTACCTTGGTTTTCAACATGGCATCCATTTCCTCAAGAACTGTTTCCTTTTACAATCTATGGAAAAAAGGGTTGGAATGTATAATAAACAGAGCAGGATTTTAGTGTCAAAACATTTGTGACCTTGCCCTAACTGGTTTGGCTCAGTGGACAGAGCATCAGCTTGCGGACTGAAAGGTCCCAGGGTTGATTCTGGTCAAGGGCATGTACCTTGGTTGCGAGCACGTCCCCAGTAGGAGATGTGTAAGAGGCAGCTGATCGATGTTTCTAACTCTCTATCCCTCCCCTTTCCTCTCTGTACAAAAATCAATAAAATATATTTTTTAAAAAAACATCTGTGACCTCAAATAAATTATTCTTTTTTTAAAATAAATTATTTAATCTCAGTCTTGTTTATTCATCTGTGAAAGAATTATTTTTAAAATGCTTAACTTCAGTCCTAACTGGTTGGGCTCAGTGGATAGAGCATCAGCCCACAGGCTGAAGGGTCCCAGGTGCAATTCTGGTCAGGGCATGTACTTTGGTTGCGGGCTCAATCCCCAGTAGGGGGGTGTGCAGGAGACAGCTGATCGATGTTTTTCTCTCATCGATGTTTCTAACTCTCTATCCCTCTCTCTTCCTCTCTGTAAAAAAAATCAATAAAATGTATTTTTTTAAAATGCTTAACTTCACAGAGTTTTCACAAGTATAAAATAAGACAATAATTTAAAGAGCTTAGTATAACATCTGATACATGGAATGTATCAAGTGTCAACAGTCTGTGCTAAAAGATCAATGGACCAGCTAATGTGCCTTCCCTTTTTCACTATAAAATCTTCTCATCAAGGAATTTTGTAGGGATGTGCTCACTTCCATGACCCAAATCTTATTAGATAATTGAAAATTTAGTTGCTATAACCTAAGAACTTTCTAAAAATCCCAGTAAAACCAGATTTCTTCTGCAGAAGCTAAGCCCAAATACAAGTCTGTTCCCTAAATGGATTGAGCTTATTATCTTTCTTCATTATCCTAAAATCAAAACTAGCCAAAGTCCAAGAATTTTACAAAAATGGCCCCATTTTATCCTGTAATCCCCAAACTTTCTTAACTGCTTTCCTAAGCCCCAGAGCCAGGGGTTCATGTCTTGCTCAGATGCATGCCTTGCTCACTTTATAAATGGAACTACACTGGCTACAACCTATAGTAAGAAATGGGATCTAAAAGGGCTACTATTGTCTATTGCCCTCCCACCCCTAACCCCACAGAGAAAGAGATTTTCTTACAAAGAGTGTAATATAAAAAGGGGAATAAAGGAATAACTTTACAATGGAGAAATCTGACAAACACTGCCTCAGCTAGCTGACAGAAATTAATATCAGCAATGATAAATCATGTTGATAGCATATATCTATCTATATAAAAGCCCTAAGCGATCATCGCAACTGAACGGATGACCAAACAGGCTGCATGGGGCGACCAGGCTGGCAGGGGGATTAGTGAGGGGTGCCCAAACAACCGAGCAGCAGGCTGCATGGGGTGACCTGGCCGGCAGGGGAGACAGTTGAGAGCAACCAGGCTGGCGGGGAGGGGGGCAATTGGGGACGATCAGGCTGGCAGGCAGAGGCAGTTAGAGGTGATCAGGCTGGTGGGGGGGCAGTGAGGGGCAATCAGGCCGGCAGACAGAGGTGGTTAGGGGTGATCAGGCAGGCAGGCAAGTGAGTGGTTAGGAGCCAGTGGTCCAGGATTGTGAGAGGGATGTCCAACTGCTGGTTGGGGGTCTGGCCTAAACCGGCAGTCGGACATCCCCCGAGGGTTCCCGGATTAGAGAGGGTGCAGGCTGGGCTCAGGGGAAACCCCCTCCCCCCATGCATGAATTTCATGCACCAGGCCTCTAGTCCTTAATATGTTTTCCATGAGAAAACCATCAGAAAAACTCCAATGGACACTCTACAAAATACCTTACTAGTACTATTCAAACTGTCAAGGTCATCAAAAACAAAGGAATGTCTGAGAAACTGTCACAATCTAAAGCGCCTAAGAATACCTAACAACTAAATATAAAGTGGTTTCCTAGATGGGATCCTAGAACACAAAAGGACATTAGATTTTAAAAAATAAAAAATGGAAGAAAGTATGAAATTTATTTAATGCATCAATACTGATTCTTCAGTTGTGACAAACGTACCATAGAAATGTAAAATGTTAACAGTAAGGGAAATTGCCAAGACCGGTTTGGCTCAGTGGATAGAGCGTCAGCCTGCGGACTGAAGGGTCCCAGGTTCGATTCCGGTCGAGGGCATGTACCTGGTTGCGGGCACATCCCCGGTGGGAGATGTGCAGGAGGCAGCTGATCGATGTATCTCTCTCATCGATGTTTCTAACTCCCTATCTCCCTATCTCCCTTCGTCTCTGTGAAAAATCAATAAAATATATTTTAAAAAAAAAACAGTAAGGGAAATTGAGTGTGGGTATATGTGAATTCTCCTTACCATCTTTACAACTTCTTCACAAATGCAAAACTATTCTAAAATATATTTTTTAAACCTGACTATATTGTTTTAAGAAAAATAGGTAAAAAGAAGTTCTTACCTAGACAGATGTAGCGAAAGTGTGGAACACCAAATATAACGAGTAGATCTTAAAAGCAGCCAGAGAGAAAAGACAAATTCAAAGGAATAAAAGTACAATGGAAGCCAGAAAGAAGCAGATAATATAGAATGCCCCCCTCCCCAAATTATATACACATACATTTCCTGATAGCTCAATTGATGTTTCTTTTTTTTTTTTTCAGATTTAACCCAATGAAATTAATAATTATTCAAATGTAAACATTTTTGGGGACACCCTGTATTTTCCAAGTACTTTAAGAAAATAGCCTCAACCTAGAAATACATATCCAGAAAAAATTCCCTTTAAAATAAAGAAAGTATCCCGGATTGTGTGGCTCAGTTGGTTGATTGTGGTCCCATGCCAAGAGGTTTGCTTGAAGGACTCACATAACTTAGCATGTAGTCATACTCATAGCTAAGATTTATTATAGTAAAAGAATACAAAGCAAAATCAGCAAAGGGAAGTCCAGAGAAAACTAGGCACATGCTTCCAAAAATCCTTTCCCAGTGGAATCACACAGGATGTGTTCAGTTCCCAAAGCAATGAATTGTAACAGCATTTGTGAATTGTTGTCTACTATGGAACCTTATTAGAGACTCAGTGCCCAAGGATTTATTTGGGGGTTGGTCATGGTCAACCTTCTCAAAATTGCTCCATAGATTCAATGATTTTCCAATCAAAATCTATATAGATTTTTTTTCATTGAATTTGACAATTAGATTCTAAAATTTACACAGAATATTAAAAGGCCAAGAATAATCTAAACATTCCAAAAAAGTAGAACAAAGTCAGGGAAATTATTTTACCAGTTATGTAGAATTATTTAAAACCAATAATAATTAAGGCAAGATAGTACTGGCATAGACAGAAACATGGTAACCAATAATGGATCAGAATAAGAGCCCAGAAAGAGACCCAATTTATGAGGAATTGTGATTTGGGATAGAGCTGGCTTCATAGGATGACCATTTGAATAAATGGTGGTGAAATAGTTGTTTTTTTCATGGGAAATGGAAAAAATGAAATTAAATTGTTATCTCCCACTAAACATAAAAATCAATTCCAGATTAATTAAGTACCTGAACGTAGAAGACAAATCTTTAAGCTGTTTAAAGAAAACATGGGAGAAATAATAGTCTAACAATATCAAGCTTTCATGATGTTGTTGATTGACAGCTTCATATGCTACTGCAGGGAACAAATGGTCTGAAAAATTGTTGGTGTTCCCTATGACGTTGAAGAAATATATTCCTTATGGCTAAAAATCCACTTCCAGTAAAATATTTTAACAATTGCATCTTCAAACATGCACTGCTAACATAGCACTCCTCTAAAAATTCTGTTGATAGTTAAGTGTATGAATAATGAATTTGGTATATCCATGCAATGAAATACTAAGCAGCAGAGCAAATGAAAAAAGTACAGCTATACACATTAACATGGATAAATATCAAATCATAATGTTAACTGAAAAGAACAGGTCACATAAGAGTAGAGTTTTATTTACAAAGAACAAAACTAAAAATTATATATGCCTTAGAGTACATATGTAGGCTAAAGGCATAAATAAAAGCAAGGGAATACTTAGTTACCTCTGGCAGAAAAGGAAAAGAAATAGACCATGGAAACATGCATCAGACCTTCAAATTATGCAATGTTCTTATGTTCTGGGAGCAGTGGGAAAACTAGTGCGGTGCCTTAGAGGAACACAAATAACAGCTGAGTGGCTGGAAAAGTCTGAACCCAGCAGAGTGATAGAGAACAAAGTAAGAGAGGGAGGGGGGTGGTCATGCAAAACCTTCCCAAGGGAAGGGTTAAAATGATTTTCTGATTATAAAGAGAAGCCACTTGAAGGTTTTGAGTTGAGAGTGGTGTGATTTGATGTTTGTTTTTAAACCCTCACTTGAGCTGTATGTGAAATATAACTGCATAGGGGCAAGAGTGAACTCCAGAGGCCAATTGGGAGGCTATTTCAGTACTTCAGGCAGAAGATACAGGTGTCTTGAACAAAAAGTGGTAGTGGAGATACTCAAAAATGATCAAATTTGGAGCTTTACTTGAAGGTAGCTAATACAGGATTTGTGCAAAGGTTGAAAACTCAAATTGAAAGATTACCTTTGGGGTTTGAGCAAAGCAATTGAGTAAATACGCATGCCATGTCTTGATAGTGAGAAGGCTAGATAGGAGAGCAATTTTGGGAATGGGTAGATATCAACAATTCTCTTTAAGAAATACTTCCTTGAGATTCCTACCAAACAACCCAATGGAGATGTTATGTATGCAACTGGATATTAGTTTAGATCTCAGAGAGGTCAAGACACATGCCACATTTCACTGATTCTACAATACATTTCTTGTTTTCTTTACTTATTGATTTGAGAGAGAGAGAAAGAGAGAAAACTCACCCACCGCTACACCTTTCCATGCACTCATTGGTTGCCTCCTGCATGTATCCTGACTGGAACTGAACAAGCAATCCTGGTGCATCAGGACAATGCTCCAACCAACCAAGCCACCCATCCAGGGCTAATACATTTCTTTTTTCATACTTTAATACCTTTAAATTTGGGGCATGTCTTAAAATCAAAGTCTTATCATGAGAATTGGCAATGCTTTTTCTTTCTCAGTAGTATATAAAAGGGTGCATCTTATTATCAATAGGATCTTAGATTCCTTGAACTATAGAACATTTGGGAGACATCAGAATATTAATGTCATTAAAGCCATAAAAATGTGAGATCACTCAGGAAGTAAGATAGGGAAAGGTGGAAGGATGGGCCCTGGGGACAGAAACCTGGGACACATAAAGGCCTGGAAGAAGGCAAGAGGCTGGCAAAGGAGAATAAAAAGGATAGCCAGTGAATCAAGGGAAAAGCTAGGAAGAAGTAGTGTCTTGAAAATAATAAAATTATTTCAAAAAGGAGAGAGGGGGTCATCTGTTGTGTCCCATGCTACTAAGAACATAGAAAATGAATGAAGAAGAATGAGACACTAGTTCTCTACCCAGGAGTGGTTCAGAATGGTCAGAACAAGGCTCACAGGGATGGGTCAAAGAAAGGGAAAGGAAAGCAAGTACAGCCAATAGTGCCTTTAAGTGATTTAGTACATTTATTGTTTTTGTCTCATATCTTAATTAGAACAGAATATTCCTTAAGGCAGAGATCTTTATTTGTTTATATGCTAGAGCCTAAAATAGTGCCAGATCTCCATAAATATTCGTTAAACTGAAGTGACTCTTTTCAGAAAATTTGCTATACTACAGATTAGAGAAATTGAGCAATAGCTAAATATGACAGTCTTTTATGTCAAGAATGAGTGGCATAGTGGTAGCTTTTACCATGGAGCACAAACCAGCAAATTGAAGTCATTGTAGGACAGATTTGAGCTCAAAATAATCAAGAACTACTGCTTTTTAAAATATCCCACCTTAAGAGGAGATTGCCTTTTGCAGGGGTAATGAGTACTAGCACAGGCTCAAACATAATATCATAAGCCATATTATAATACCAAAGAACGCTGGATTTTTAGAGATGAGGAGGAATTATTGGACAGAAAGTTGAACTGAAGTGCCTTCTCACTTTAAGAAATTTATTTCAGAGTCAGTGCAATTTTTAAATTCCAGATTCATCTCATCCTCTCACTTAGGGTATTCTAAGCATTCTCTGGTGGGGAATGCAAGTGTATAAAATTAAAGTCAGAGTAAAATATAACTTTAGAGATAAATTTGACATGAAAAATAATTTTATGCATTTCAATATCAATTTTAATTATTTATGCCCAATTGCACCATTTCATTAGCATAAATAATTGAGTGTTCTCTTAAATTAAAAAAATAAAGAATAAAAGGGGACATTTATTATATTCAGAGTATTGTACAATTGCATCTGTTTGTAATATCTCCCAGACTTTATTACATGAGTCTCATAACTACTTCAGAGACAAATCAATTATTTTACAAAAAGAAAAACAAAAACTTGCTACTATCCCAAAGTTTCTTTGAGTAAGTGCCAAAATCCCAGAATTGAACTTCAATACTAACGTATTTAATCCTGTGTCTAAAGCAGTTAGAATAATTTCAGTGAGTGTCTGGTGATATCTCATAAACTTTTACTTAAATACAATTAAATAACATAGATTATCTAAGATACCTTTTAAACAAAATGGAACTTTTCACGTTATTAATATAAAGCACAGTAAAAGTTATCAAATTGTCAAATTGTCCTTGGATACTGAAATATGTCCTATAGTGTGTTGCAGACAATCTGCTCAGAAATCCTTCTACTGAATTTTTCTCTGAAGACTGGCTGCAGAGCCAGGAATAGGTTAATGAAATGCATGCATAAAATGAAAATACAAATTATAAGTGGTAATTCAGCCACTAAACCTTCTCAACACAGGGGGGAAATAGGAAAATAAAGCTAATCTTATTTCATTTTTCTCTATATACTCGAAATGTCACCTCATAAATCCCATTTTCTGTTTCCATAAAGAATCTGTGTTACAACTATTGTTTATTAAAAGTTCTGCTGCCATATGGATAACTTTTAAATATCTCCCCCAACCAGTACTATGTGCAAATATCCAACAATTTTACATTCATGCTCTAAAATTTTAATTTACATTCCTTCATTTCCTCACAAATCAACGTGGTGCACTATGTAAAGGAACTATGTAAATATCAGGACCTTGAACTTTGGTACCAGACCTTCTCTTGAAATATATTTATATGAACCACAAACAATTCAGGAAGTTTTCCTCCTAACATCATGCTTCTAGCTAACAGTATTTTGTTTTTTAGAATGTGTTTGAAGGCTCATAGACTAGCTTAGATTTTAGCCTAGCAGATTAATAATTTATTATAAAATACGAAGCTGCCATGACAAAATAAATTTGGAATACTATATTCAGCTCCTGTATTAAAATATCTTGAGATATGTTAAGAAAATGAATTAAAGTATATCATCTATAATTCTAAATATACAAACAGCAGCATGGAGATACGAAACGAAAAATGTCACATTCAAATGCATACTAAAAGAAAAATATATAAAGTTATGAAGAACTGTGCAGTATTTGTGATCTTAACATTGTATATGCCTTTTATTTAGAATAAAATAAGAATTCTTAGGAAGAAATGAAACTATTGATACCAAGTCTACAGAAATATAGAGGTCTAAATCACTAAAAACAAGTTAAAATCTAAAATAGAGGTAACACATTCTCATGTTCCTCTTTAAAAATACATCCTTTTTGCCCTAACCAGTTTGGCTCAGTGGACAGAGCAATGGCCTGCAGACTGAAGAGTCCCAGGTTCGATTCCGGTCAAGGGCATGTACCTTGGTTTCGGGCACATCCCCAGTAGGGGGTGTGCAAGAGGCAGCTGATCGGTGTTTCTCTCTATCCCTCTCCCTTCCTCTCTGTAAAAAAAATCAATAAAATGTATATTTTTTAAAGGCCCATCCTTTTCCTTTCCTGGTGGTGTACTGAGTAACCTCAGGAAGCCTCTGCATACTGACCTTTCGTTTTCATCTTAAATTTTAAGAGTATGAAAAAATTAGAGGTTACCAAATTTATCATTGGAATTTTTGCTAAGAGCTATTATTCCCCAACCTAATAATGGTAAGTCAGATCCCGCTTCTGTATCTACTTTAAAATTCTGGTAAATCAACTCAGAAAATATGAATAAATCTCTTATAAAACATACTAGTACTTTTAAAGTACACCTTCTAATACTTAGATTGTAAAGTGCAAGTTACTAGTATTTAATATACATAATTTCCAAGAAAAGTACACGTTTTGAAAAATATCTTGGTTGTGTCAGATTTCTTGAGACTTCCACAGAGGGCTCATAGTTCCTACCATGAAGTGTGAAGGGCAGTTTAGTCACAGGAAATTTAATGCTTACATCCTTCAAGAGCAAAAGACAATGTCATACCCTGGTCGGTTTGGCTCAGTGGATAGAATGTCGGCCTGCAGACCGAGGGTCCCAGGTTCAATTCCGGTCAAGGGCACATGCCTGGGTTGTGGGCTCCATTCCCAATAGGGGGCGTGCAGAAGTCAGCTGATCAGTGATTCTTTCTCATCATTGATGTTTCTGTCTCTCTCTCCCTCTCCCTTCCTCTCTGAAATTAATAAAAATGTATATATTTTTTAAAAAGACAATGTCATATTGGAAGAAAAATTCCATTCATCTTTATTTATGCATTAAATAATTATTTGGCTTGAAGCCTAAGATGTTCATTTTTAAACTTTTGAGGATAGGAAAACAGCAGGTTTGCAGATCATTTAGAAAATAAATACAGGGTATCGCCCAAAACGTATAAGTGCTTTGAATAATTATTAATTCCAATGTTTCTTTCTTTTCAGATTTAAACCATTGGAATTAATAATTATTCAAAGCGTGTATATATTTGGGGACTATATATATATACACACACACATATATACATATATATATATACACATATAGGTAGATATACACACACACACATATATATATATATATACACATATAGGTAGATATACACACACACACATATATATATATATATACACATATAGGTAGATATACACACACACACATATATATATATATATACACATATAGGTAGATATACACACACACACATATATATATATATATACACACACATATATACATATATATGTATATATGTGTGTGTGTATATATACCTATATGTGTATATATATATGTATATATTTTAAACACAACCCACATAAATGGCCTTTTGGAGAGTTAAAGTTTTCTACTGTGCTGCTAGGCACCTTCTTATTGATAAGCAAATGAATACAGTGAAAACAAGCTGTCCAGAGCTGCAGTTAAGGTATCCTTCGGTTGCCATACTGCAGAAAATACAGAGTTTGAATAAAGGACTATTAGGCTTTCAAAAAATAGTAACTTGAATTCTAAAGCAACACCAAAGATCACCCATCTCTACGTGTAAACTTTACTCAAATTCTAAGAAAAGGCTAAAATTCACTTCTACCTAAATGATGTAAACTATTGTTGGAATCTGACTTCTCATTTGTACAAAAGAATAACATTTTTTTCGAAATATTCCTTTTGAATTCATCATTTCAAATCAGAGTCATAATGAGTTTGGGGAGCAAGGAAGTATAGGCCATGATGAAGAATGGAAAAATTGGCTTATTTGACTCTTCTTAGTATCTAGTATTTTGATCTCAGAGTCTTCCAAAAATAACAGTAAGGTGATTCTGTAGCATTTGTGTACACTAAACTTTTTAAACCCATTGGTTTTTAAAAAAAATCAATCTAAACTATAGTTCCACCCTTAAAACTGTCCTGCCATATTTGAAGCTATCTGCCTTAAATACCATCCTATCTAATAAAAGAGAAACATGGTAATTGGCGTACGACCGCTACCCTTCCCATTGGCTAATCAGGGCGATATGCAAATTAAATGCCAGCCAAGATGGCGGCCAGCAGCCAGGCAGCTTAAAACTAACATGAGGCTTGCTTGCTTCAGTGACGGAGCACTGCAACGTTCCAAGCCTGCCGCTGCAGGCCTCTGAGATGCCACTCTA
>NW_006383008.1:1237534-1243673 GCF_000327345.1 Myotis davidii
ATGCAGGATCAGGTCGAAACCAGCAATCGGACATCACCTGAGGGGTCCCCGATTGGAGAGGGTGAAGGCTGGGCTGAGGGAAAGCCCCCCAGTGCACGAATTTCACACACTGGGCCTCTAGTGTGATATATTTTTTCATATGTAAAACCCTCATTTTTGCAACCAATTTACCAGCAGCATTTCCTAAAAATAGTTGTTAGTATCCTGTATAAATAATGATGGTTTAGGGATGAATACCTGATAATTAGCAAATTAACAAATCAATGTACATTTTTCTTTGTTGTTGTTGGGGGGAGGGGTGGCTAATGCAGATAATTGACTACAAAAGTAAGTCACAAATGGAAAAAAAAAAATCGGCTATGCTTTGTCATTCACCTCACAGCCAATCCTGGCCCTTCCTAATGTTTATCTGTGGGCAATCAAAATTTATGAAAGGTTAAGTAAGTTAACCTTTCAAGAAAGAATCTTCATCTTAGTTCAGGATTAGCAATATAGCAAGGAGAAAAAAAAATCAGTTTGGGGCCAGATGACTAAGACTGAGTAACTGTGGTAATACTAAACTCTTAAATGGTTAAGTCCCTCATCTGTAAAATGGGCCCAGCACCACCCAGCTCCCAGGTGATGTTAGAGGTAAATGAGATAGTGTACTTCTGTGCCAATAACAGCCAAATTAATCGTTTTTCCTTCCTTTATACCAGTGGTTCTCAACCTTGGCTGCACATTAGAATCACCTAGGAATCTTTCTAAAATCCTGATTTCTGGGCCTCATCCTCTGGAAATTCTGTTTCTTTGTTACTAATGTTGTGGCCTCACCCCATAACAAAAAACAATTTCCAGAGGATGAGACCCAGAAATCAGGATTTTAAAAAGATTCCCAGGTGATTCTAATGTGCAGCCAAGGTTGAGAACCACTGCTTTATACTATGAACATCATCTCTATATACACCTACTTTTCTTTTTTTGTTATTTTAAATAACATTTAAGAAAGAAGTGAAGAACCTGTTCTTAAGTCACATTATAGTTTATAACAAGTAAAATCAACACTGCCTTACTTCAAGAAACTGAGAGGGGGAAAATGGGTTCATCCTATCTTTCACATTGGAAGATGCACCTGGATGGTCAAAGGGACTTGAGATCCCTTTCTTCCCAGTTTTCTCACCTTTTACATATTTTTTAAATATATATTTTTATTGATTTCAGAGAAGAAGGGAGAGGGAGAGACAGAAACATCAATGAGAGAGAAACATCAATCTGCTGCCTCCTGCATGCCCCCTACTGGGGATTAAATCCGCAATCCAGGCATATGCCTTGACCTGTAATGGTACTGTGACCTCCTGGTTCATAGGTCGACGCTCAAGCACTGAGCTACACCGGCTGGCCAACATATTTTTATTCTGAGGCCCAATTACCACATTTTCTGAGGGTATTACTCCTAAAAACAAATGAGAAAGCAACAATTCCAACCTACAGAAATGAGTTGAGTGGTCCATGTCTGAAAAAAAACAGATGACTGAATTCTAAGCTATATTAGCTATACTTATTTCTTATTTAGTTTAAAATAAGTTATAAAGTATTCATGACGCACATAAAGAAATTAAATAGCCAAAATATTTTCATAATATCTATTTACAAGTCCAAAATTATTATACTTAAAATATAGATAAGTTTCTCCTGTTTCAGTAATGGTTATAATGTATTTTAAATATTTGCTTCAGAAATATATAAATGCCAAAATTAAAATAACCTCGTTAAAATTGCCACCAAATTATATATATATTTTCTCAGTATGTATTTCTTCTAGAAAGCTTTAAATCTTAATAAATTTCTTTAAAAAAATTTTAAAGATACTGTCATAATTAAGTTCCAACAATGTATCACAAGAAAAACATGAACTTCCAGCATCCAAAATGATCATAACATCTCTAAGTTTGAAAAACGTTTCATTACATGTAATCTTTTTTTTTTTTTTTACTTTGTAGACAGTTCTATTCCAAACAACAAAATCACTTATATCTTTTTTTTTAACATTTTGGCATATTTTTTCCTATGGCCTAAATGTCTTATCTCAGAATTATTTGTTTTTGTCTTCTACAACTGTTTTTTTTCTAAGAGAGTAAGTATGTAAAGCTCCTTCCCAAAATTAATTATTTTAATTAAATTATTAGTCTTTTAGAAACATGTACCAAAAACAATTTGGAATCCTTAATTATGCATTGGCCATATTTATATTCCATGTATATATATACCATGTCCTCTTCTTCCTGTGTATATTAGATCTTTAAAGTAAATAGGAAAAATACAGGTTTAACTAATAATAAAATAAACTATCTTTATTTTGTTCTTAAAAGGCAAGCAATTTATTTCTTTTTAACTGGAACGTAAATGCTTTATGATTTTTTTCACTTGTTCACCATCTTTAATATAAAAAATTAGCATGTAAACTTATTTTACTATGTGATGGGTAAAAAATATCAAAAGAATGTGAACTGTGTTTTTATCAGAAAATGTAAATAAAAATACTGAACTTCAAAATTTTTTTATTATAGATTACTTTAAAATGTCTATTTTCTCTCTAAATTAAAAATGATTGACTTGAGTACATTATTAAGTAAAAAAATAAAGCATTCCCTCCTGCCTGAAAGACTCCTGAATAAAGAGAAAATTATTTTTGGATTTTCGTCTTGATCAGATATGAAATATTCTGAAACACCACCTCTATAATTTGATAAAAAGCTTGATATCCCCAAATGAAAATAGGACTCAGCACTTTCATTTTTCTGTCTGTAAAGGAACCTGGGTAAACTGATTTTTCTAAAAAATGAAAATCTCAGGCATAACGGTGGCAGTAATGAAGCAAGCTTAAATATGCGCTGACCTTTGAAATGAACTGCAATCCATGTTGCTTGGCCAAGGATCTGACTATGTTACTGTCTCCATCTATTTCTAGCATGAAAGATGTGGGTGTTGGAGCTGCTCTGCTCTCTGGTGGATGTGGACAGCATGGCTGCAAACACCGCAGCATAAGAGAGACGAGCAACAACCACAGAACAGACGTCAGACACAGAACAACAAGCATTGATCTATATTTTCTTAACACAATAGCAAAATAGATGATAAACATTTTCATTTTCTAAATGCAGTATATTTTGTGTTATGAAGAGCACTGCTATTAGGAGGAGTATAAAGTGACAGCATACAAAATTATTAAATGATTTTAGAAATCATTAAAAGTCTAGCTATTTTTCTTAGAATACGCATACAGAAAAGAATACAGCTGCAAGAAACACTCCTTTTGAATTAATAAATTGTGGGATTTAAAATAATTGCCAGTGTTCCTGGGGTGACATTTTCTTTTTTATTGTGTTTTGTTGTTGTTTTTTGTTGAGGATAAACACTTTATAGATAATTTGTTTAAGCAATATTGAAGGACATCTCTTCCTTAAATGATGCCTACGAGTTATAAAAAATAACTTCAGAATATTGCCTAGCAGTCTCCTTTAGCAGTGGACCACTTAAGCATCTGTGTCTCAGTTTTATCAGCTATTACTTGGGCTACATCTAGAACCCCACTTTTTAAAAAATGAGACAAGGTATGCAAAACACTTTGAAGAATAAATAAAGCTACCACAATTTGCAATATCACATAATTAATAATTAAGCAATGTCTAAACTCTTTTTTGCATTATATTCCATATCGATAAGCACTTTTACATGAAGAGAAAACGTCACAGTAAAGTGTAACATGAATTTCCTTGTTCCTGTTTCATATAAATGGAGGCACCAACTCAACAGGCATCAACTAAGATCTTCCCTTGTACTCAGCAACAATGGAGGAGCTATGGTCCACACAGTCAAGGATTTTACTGTATTTGAAGAGAGTGATATATATGCAAAACTAAATAAATAAATAAGTCAATAATCCATCAAGCATTTGAGCATGTGGTAAAGTTGTATTTGATATGATAGCATCAAATGCTGATATTGGAATGATCCTGGACAACTATTTCTCACTAGTATTTTATTTTCATTTGGATTACCCACTCTAATCCCTTAACAGAGAAAAGAAATTGAAAATAATATTTTCTTTTGGTGGGAATATAAAACTCAAGCATGTTGGGAGAAATAATCCTTAAAATTAGTTATACTAAAGGAAAAATAAAAATATATATGTTCCAAATCCCTGATCTAGCAATTTTTAACCTCAATAAAAAAGACTATTTCTATTCAGTAGTAACCAGAGATTTTGATTGTGTTATGCCTCCTAGAGGGAGAAATTATGGAAACCTGGATATAAAATACTGATTTATTTATGGTCTGAAAAAAAATGTTTCAGGGAATTCTAAGGTACAAATGAGTTGGAAGCTGTTTATAAAATTTCCCTTCTCATTCAGCAAATTTTGGATTTCCAACGTATATCCCAGAAGTCACATCCCTCTAAATGAGTGAAAAATATAGGCATGATTTTTTTAAGTTCCTTGTTGTACCTAAGTGCACTGCAGGACATCTGGCACGTTTCATTCTGAAATGATGTTTATCCACAGAAACGCCATCAGTGGAAGATACATTGAAAAGCTGAAGGTCTATTAAGGGAGTATGGGACAGCTGCATACATTCTGTATAAGGCCATGGAAATGACACAGAAATACCCCATCTGTGGCTTTAGTTCACAGAGATTTGAATAAAAATCCAGGATCAAACTTTACTTGTTAAGGAAAAGAACATGCTAAAAATAAATAAATAAATAAATAAGCTAGTATTAATAGGCTCATATATAAAAGTCTGTCACTGCTACCTTTCTCCTTAATATATAATATTTTGTGGGATTTCTATGCTTTTAAAGAATACTAATACTATATGGTCCTCTTAATGTTATTGAAAAAACTGCTTGTGGGGAACTACAATTTTCACTTTTATAATTTAGGCCATTTATATGAATAGGCTTAAAATTCACAGAAGTGCTAGAAATGGGTAAGGCAGATGTTGTCCAAACTTCCCTATTTGGCCCTGCCAAGTCCTTCATTCTGGACCTACAATACCCGCCTATTCAAAACTCAATGTCTCTTAATGGAGATTACTAATCAGGCTGATTTATGTGGTAGTTTAGGAGGTGGAGTCATTCTTTATTTATTTTTTTTTTGTGGTTTTATTTCTAAAGAAAGTTTAATGCTCACAAAAGCCTCAGATTGACAGCTCCACAAAATGGAAATTCACAGAACAGAAGTATCACATTGGAGGGGGATATAGCTTCCCCTTACACTAACCTGCTAATTCACAATTTCAACCTGCAAGGATCTGCCACCAAATTCGAGATTAATTCAGTCCCAGTGCCCGTTCAATCTTCTGCCAATAAGGAGACCAATTAGTTTCAACTACACTGGTTAGTTTATGTCTGTCTTTATTTTTTTCTAATGGGAGCATTTTCTCTCCATCATTTGGATGATTTTGACCCCAAATTCATTACAGGTTACTATGAAATGGCTGTCAATCACTTAAAACCACAGCTTAATGCGAACCAAGGCCTGAGGTGAAAAGTTCAGTCATTAGCTATTGAAACCATACAGCTCTCCATTGGGATGGGTTTTGTAATAACTATAGGAAAACAAGAATAATATTAATAATAATACGTTTCAAGTAATATTGCAAATTTCTATTTTTAAATAATATGGTCAACTAGTTAGCAGTATAGTTAACCTCAGTTAACTTCTTGTCTAAAAAGTCCTCCGTTCCAAACTCTCCTTAAACCCTGTGCACTTCTTGTGTGTATTCACAGAATAAATAAATCACAGAAAACTTCTGTTTCAGTCAAGAATTAAAATTTGGGAGAAACCAAGATGGCGGCATAGGTAAACACCTGAAATTGCTGCCTCCCACAACAAATTCAAAAATACAACTAACAGACAAAATGGACATCATCCAGAACCACAGGAATACTGGCTGAGTGGAAATTCTACAACTAGAAGGAAAGAGAAAAGCACACTGAGACTAAGAGGAGGTGCAGAAGTAAAGTGCGTAGGTACGGAGGCGCACGCAGCAAGGGCTGGCAACTGAGGACGCGGTTGCCTTTTTGAATTGGGAGGGAGTCAGAGGCCCCGGACTGCTCGGAACTCCAGTTCCAGGTGAGTCTCTGGGGACCTAGACA
>NW_006383008.1:1244931-1245666 GCF_000327345.1 Myotis davidii
AGTGCAGGCCAGAAGGAAGTGGCAAGAAATATTCAAAGTGATGAATACCAAGAACCTACAACCAAGACTACTTTATCCAGGAAAGCTATCATTCAGAATTGAAGGTCAGATAAAGAGCTTCACAGATAAGAAAAAGCTAAAGGAGTTCATCACCACCAAACCAGTATTATATGAAATGCTGAAAGATATCCTTTAAGAAGAGGAAGAAGAAGAAAAAGGTAAAGATATAAATTATGAACAACAAATACACATCTATCAACAAGTGAATCTAAAAATCAAGTGAATAAATAATCTGATGAACAGAATAAACTGGTGATTATAATAGAATCAGGGGCATAGAAAGGGAGTCGACTGACTATTCTTGTTGGGGTAAGGGTTGTGGGGGATTCAGGAAGAGACTGGACAAAAATCATGTACCTATGGATGAGGACAGTGGGAGGGGGCATGTAAGGGCGGAGAGTGGGGTGGGAACCAGGTGGAGGGGAGCTATGAGGGGAAAAAAGAGGAACAACTGTAATAATCTGAACAATAAAGATTTAATTTTTTTAAAAAAGAATTGAAATTTTCACCTAGTCTTGGCCCTTGTGGCTCAGTTGGTTGCAGTACTTTCCCATGCAACAAAGGGTCTCGGGTTCCATTCTGGTAGGGGCACTTACCCAGGCTGCAGGTTCAATTTCTGATCGAGGCACATAAAGGAGGCAACTAGTTGATGTCTCTCTCTCTCTCTCTCTCTCT
>NW_006383008.1:1245787-1265057 GCF_000327345.1 Myotis davidii
CTTGGGTGAGGATTTTAAAAAATTGCACCTTATTGGCATATGACTTAAAAAGTTCATTTTAGCCTATATTTCTATGAGGTAAATTCTCAGTAATGTTAATAAAAGTGCAATGTAAAATAACAGCATGCAAACTTCTGATGTGTTTTTTAAATAATAAATGAAAATATTCTATGCAAATTTCAAACTCTACTTCCTGGACTCCAGAAAAGAGAGTAGAGATGAAAGAGTGAAAAAATTAATACACACAAAAAAAATCCATTACTAGGACATGTGTGTTTATTTCCATTCCCCCAAAGTAGAAATATATGAAGTAACATTTCAATTCCTCCTTATCATTTATTTCTGAAAAGGAGCTAACTAACAAAGCAGATTTAATAGTAGAAAAGGGAACAGAGTCTAAGAAGTCAGAAGGAAGGAGCTGTGCATGATAAGGGAAAAAAGATCACAGATGAAAGAATGATGCTAAAGGCTTTTGTTAATAATAATTCTTGTTGAATAGAACATCTATTTTGCCCCAAGTACTCTACATGCCCCAGAATAAACAATGGACCTCAAAACAACATGCTGGCAATTCTAGATAAAAATTGAGATGTGATGTTTGTTTAAATATACATATACAAAAAAAATCCATATTTATCTCCACTAAATTCATAAATTTCAATTTTTTATTAATTTTTTCCTCTGAAATACATATTTAGGGGTTCATGGCTCCAGTCTTCTCTAGTCTACCTCTAGAGGGCAGTAGAGAAGACAGGGATACTTGTGTTCATAAACCAAAATATTAATACTATTTGTACTGTAGTCTACTACAAATATAGTTATCAATACTTAGGACAACACCCAGGAAGTATGGCCTACAAAGTAAGTACTCCAACCAAAAACCATTCAAATAATTTTTTTGAATATGTATCAATAACACTTTTTTGAAAACACATTCAAAACTTTATAGTGTCAGTATTCCTACAAAGACCTCTAAAACTTAAAATAATCACTGATATAGTTAATACTACAAATAATAAATCTGTTTTTTATATATAGTTATGACTTTGGATGGAATTTACACAGTATGAGTTTTTATAACTAATCTAATTTTAGACTTTTTTTTAAAGTTGCAACATTAGAACATCTCCCCATGTACTCTCACCCAGCTTCCCCTAATGTTAATATTTTAGATAGCCATAGTACAATTACCAAAACCAGAACACTGACATTTTATGATAATATTAATTAAAGAACAGACCTTATTCAATATCACCAGTTTCCACTAATGCCCTTTTACTGTTCTTGGATCCTATCAAGAAGCCAACGTTATATTTATTTTTTTTTCCTTTAGGCTCTTTTAATTTGTAATTGTTCCTCAGTCTTTCTTGTCTTTTATGATCTTTACTAGAGGCCTAGTGCACAGGGCAGGGTGGGTGGTGTCCCTCAGCCCAGCCTGCACCCTCTCCAATTTGGGACCCCTCGGGGGATGTCCAACTACCGGTTTAGGCCCAATCCCGCACCAGCAGTCAGACATCCCTCTCGCAATCCAGGACCACTGGCTCCTAACCACTCACCTGCCTGCCTGCCTAATGCCCCCAACTGCCCTCTCCTGCAGGCCCGGTCACCCCTAACTGACCTCCCCTGCCAGCCTGATCGCCCCTAATCCCCTTCCAGCCTGATCTCACCCCTAACTGCCTCTGCCTCGGTCCCCACCACTAAGGCTTTGTCCAGAAGGAAGTCGGACATCCAGAAGATGGCCAGTTGACCCGGTCTAATTAGCATATTACCCTTTTATTAGTATAGATACTTTTGAAATTGTAAATTAAATTTTGGCAAGAATACCATAGAAGGAAAATTGTGTCCTGTTCAGTGTATCATAGCAGGGGTTCAGGTTGTTCATATGTATTATATCTAGTTATTGCTAACCTTCACTTGGTTAAAGTGGATGTATGAGGTTTTTTTAAGTTAGACCTTAATTCTTTCGGCTTTTACACCAAAATGCCAAGCCTTTTAGATTTACTTAAAAATAAAAGTGTTCACCTGGTCAGTGTTGCTCAGTGGTTGAACCAGAAGATCACTGGTTCAATTCACAATCAGGCACATGCCCAGGTTGTGGGCTCAATCCCCAGAGGCAATTGATTGATGCTTCTCTCTCATCAATATTTCTATCTCTCTCTCTTTCTCCCTCTCTTTCTAAAAAAGAAAAAGGAAAAAAAAGAATAAAAGCTTCCACGCTATTTGCCAAAAGTAGAATATACAAACTAGTTACTCCATAATATTTTTTGCAGCATAGTATGTGTTCAGCTCTATGCTAGGTGAACTTATAAGGAGGAAAAGAAGAGATTTTGTTTTAATGTGACAATATTATGTACTATATTATTACTTAATATATAAATGTTATTGTTTATATTGACTTTTTTGTAAGACCTCAAAGCACTTCTTCAATACAAGGACATGTATCCCCTAAGGTCATTGTTACATTTGCATTGTATCACTTTACTCATAATGCTTTTACTGTCCAGAACCAGAGAAAATAGAAAAATGAGTTTCAAGTCATGTGACATAGTTGCAATAGAATGATCCTGGGTGAAGAGAATAGTTCAATGGGAAGTATCCTTAATTCAAGGGAGTTTCTAACCAAACCACACAGAGAGTTGGCTCTGGGGACATAAAAACAACCTCTGGAGATGAAAAGTGGGTGTGAGACATTAGTTCTGGGTGCTAGAATATCTCTAAGAAGATGCCCAACAAGGGCTTCAGGTTATGTCAGCAATCATTGCCCTCTCCAGACCTCCAGGGTGCTTCCAATGGAATCATCATCTCCCATTCTTCTTATTATCCAGATTTAATGTGATATGTATTGTGAAGCATGCCCTGATTTCCTACAGTCAACTTCAGACAGAAGCAATAGCTCCTCCTCTTACAGTCCTACTTTATTTTACCCCCTTCCATTATTCTGGCACTTCTTGGGGCATATTTTTCCTGACTATACTGTGAGGTCTTTAAAGATAGGCTATGGTATGTGTTCCTATTTGTCTCTCCAGTGCCACCAAGCACTGTTCTTGGCATGTGCTAGCATTAGACAAATGTTTGCCATGGCATGAAGCTGTCCCTTGGTCAGATATGGTTTAATCAATTTGGGATACGTGAGAAGATTCTTTTAACCCTTGTGAATAGGGTAATATTGAAAGAAAATCTTGTTGAAATAGCCAAGTCATCTGAGGCTTCTAAAGTAAAGATGAGTAAGTACCTGTCCACATATTTCTTTTAATTTTTTTTTCTTTTAAGCTTAATTTCAAAGTCCCACAAAACCACAGCAAGTTTGTTCCACTTGAGATTTAATAGAAAATTAAGAATAGAAAGGATGAAAGGTAAAACTGATTTACTTTAGCTCTTCATTATAGAGGTTAAAGAAAAACATGGCTTCCTTCTCTTATCAAGTACATCAATATACTTCCTTAATCAGGTCAAAAGATGGATTTGGCCATTACTTAAATAGCTATATACACTGTGCCTTTCCTGTGCTCTGAATGTTACAGTGGGAGTAGGGAGGGAACAAGAAACCCATACAACCCCTGCTCAGAAGGCAGAAAATAGCAAGAGCAGAAATCTCAGCAAGGAGAGATACTGCAGAAGGACTCTGTCATCAATCCTATAGGATGAGACTCCAGCAAGTTGACTTTTACTCACATTTAACCTATACTCATAGTTATTATTTTCAAATTGAGTGTCCATCTGGGAGAGAACTACAGTTGACAATGAGAAAGTAATTGAAAATAATTTTCATTTTAGGACATTCTGTAAGCTTTATTTTGTTTAGGGATAAAATAAGGATTACTGAAAGCCAAAATTCATGAATACAAGACATTGGCTTAGATCAACTTTTTCAAGCATCAACTCTATCTCTGACCTTTCTAACCTCTCTCTCTTTTCATTCTTCCATCACACTCTCCACCCCTCCCACCTATCCCAGTAACCACAAGTCCTACCTCTTGTTCAACTCAAATCATCATATCTCAAATTTAAAACCTGGATGTGACAAAGCTCTGTTACTTGCCAGTCACTGTGGTATATGCTGACTCCAGAGTGCTTACAAATCTCCTTAGGGAAACAAACTTCTCCTCTTACACAATGCACCAGCTATAGAATATGAACATAACACAGGAAGCTATGAGAAAACAGAAGCAGGAATAACTAACTTAAAGAAATAACTTCAATTGAAACCTACTAATAAAGTGATAGATTTATACAGAATAACAAGGTGGGGTAGGGGGAAAAAAACCTTCAGTTATTTCAAGAAACTTATACTAAGAGAGACCTTTAAGCCTACTTTTTTAGCAGTTTAACTATAGGTTTCCAAAACAATATGCACCTTTAAAATCTTCTAGAATGTGTCACTTTAAGGAAAGGACAAGAACAAGCAGGAGAGCAGGAAAAGCCCTGGCCGGTTGTGGTCAGTTGGTTGGGTGTTGTCCTGGGCACCGATGGGACATGCCCAGGTTGTGGGCTCCATACCCAGTGAAGAGATGCAGGAGGCAGCCAATGATGTGTCACTCTCACACTGACATTTCTCTCTCTCTCCCTCACCCTTCTTCTCTCTAAAACCCAATAATAATATATTTTTTAAATTTCAATAAAAAATAAAGAAAGAAAATAGGAATAGGTAGAGGCTACATTAGCTCTCCATTCGCTCTAGCCAGTTTGGCTCAGTGGATAGAGTGTCAGCCTGCAGACTGAAGGGACCTGGATTCAATTCTGCCCAAGGGCATGTACCTCCGTTGCAGCTCCTCCCCACCCTCACCGCCCGCGCCCTGGTCAAGGCTTGTGCAAGAAGCAACCAATTGATGTGTTTCTCTCACATCAATATTTCTCTCAGTCTTTCCATTCTCTCTAAAAATCAATGGAAAAGTATCCTCGGGTGAGGATTAAAAAACAAACACCCACACAAAAAAAACCTTGTGACTCTTTCACATTTGTATTTTTAGACCAAAAAGTTTCAGGGCAGAAGACGTGTAATGTCTGTTAACTCTTTAAAAATGCTGGCTTTACAACTCCTGGCATACACACAAAGCTCACATTATTGTAGGTACAAATACTGTTCAGACACCAGTAGAGATTTTGGACTCAATTTGGATGGACTGTCATTTACTCTTAGGGTTTACTATGACTAAAGCTACACTAACCCTTAGGGATCATGTCATCAAACTATATACTATTTTATTTTACTTATTTTTGGACTAAACTGCTTAGTATTTTCTCTTCTGGGAAAAAAGAAAACAGTATAGGATTTTGAGTCCATACCGAGTCTCTCCAGTGAAATCAGTGGCAGAAAAGAGTGTTTGATGATTATTACACTTCAGAGTATCGGGCTTCTGTTGAATCAGCTTTTGCATTTCATACGCCAAAACCTAAATTATGCTTCTACAATAAATTAGCACCTTACCAAAATTATCACTTAGTACAGATCATAGTTGCCTCCAACTATTGCTAGTCAGATAATTATTTTTAATGTTTCATTCATCTTTAAAGTCTAGCACACATTGATAGGTAGATAATTCATAAATTCAAGTTCATAATTCTGCATTACAGTCTTCCCCAAACCTATGTTCTAAGTCATTTAAACAATGACAACATGTTCATTTCTGCATTTTAAATAGTAGAGTAAACATTGAATTGACTACATTTATTTGAAGTCACCAAAAGTCCCAATACATCATGTCCAATAAGCATATATGACAGCATGTTAGTAGCTCAGAAAATTACACTGTGTGTAATCGGTTTTAATTAATAATATATATATAAACATCTCGAGGAAAAGAAGAAATGACTATCAGATAAAACTAACCTCCCCCAAAAAATATCTTCAGAGGAAAAATAATTAAAACAAAAAGAATATTGCTAATTGCTGAAGCCGTGTGATAAAACACATGAAGTTCATTACACTGTCTTCTCCCTTCTTGAACATATATTTGAAAATTTCCATTATAAGGAGAAACAGTAAATAATTAAAAGTTTAAATAAATGTATAGTACTTCCAATTCTGGCAAGTGCAATAGATGTACTTTTCCCTATTCCTCCTGCTATGTACAAGTGAAAACCCTGGACATTTTACATATAGATGACAAACATAAGACTGAAAGATAGAAAGGAATTGGCAGACTCCTGGGAGTCCTGGGCATGAGGAACAATGCGGTAGTGAATTCCTTGGGTTTTCTTTTTGCCTATGTGCCAGACTTGAAGGCGACAAAACTGGAAACTTGCAAACACAAACAGATGCAGACCAAAACGCCCCCAACAGCCTGCTCTATCTAGGAAAGTGACCAAGAAAGAGGCAATCAAGCAAGACAACACTTTTAGATAGCAAGCTCCCTACTACAGCACCAAACTCTACAACAAAAACTGTGGCCCTTACAACAGGAAAGATGTCAAACTGAATGAAAAAAAAAAGACAACCAATAGATGCCAACACAGAGATAAAGATACTAAAATTAGATAACAAAGATTTTAAAGTAGCCTTAACAAAAATGGTTCAACAAGCAATTAAAAAGATGCTGAAAACAAATAAGGAAAAAAAAAAACTAACTCAGCAAAGAAATAGAAGATACAAAAAAATAAAAAGGAAATTTTAGAATTGAAAAATATAAAAACTGATATAAAAAAGCTCAAACAGGTTCAGAACGTACAGGACAAAGGAAAGATTCAAGGAAGTAGAAGATAGAATGATAGATATTTCTGAATTTGAATGTGACCACAGTGGCAGATATTGGAGTGATTAGTCACATACTAAGGAATGCAACCAGAGGCTGAAAGAGTCAGGGAATAAATTCTACCTAGCATCCCTAAAGGGAGCACAAATATGGCAACACCTTGATTTCAACCCAGTAAAACTGATTTCGGACTTCTGGTCTCCAGAATTGTAAGGGGATATAAATTTATCTTGCTTTAAGCCACCAAATATATGATAATTTGTTATAGCGGCCACATAAAATTAATAAAGCAGAATATAAATTATTATCAAGTACACATGCAACATTCTCCAGGATAGACTATATACTAACTCACAAAATAAATGTCAGTAAATTTAAAAGGAAAGAAATCATACAAAGTATGTTCTCCTACCACAATGGCACAAAATTAGAAATTGGTAACAGAAAGATATTTGGAAAAATCACAAACATGTAGAAATTAAGCAACACACTTCCAAATAACTGGTGGGTAAAAAAAAGAAACCAAAAGGAAATTACAAAATAGTTTGAAATGAATAAAAATCAATACACTACATAATAGATCTTATGAAATGGAACTAAAGCAGTGCTTAGAAATAAATTTACAGCTGTAAATGCCTATGTTATAGATGCTCTCAAAAACAATAACCTAGCCTTCTATCTAGAGATAGGAAAAAATTACAAAATATATCAAAACTAAGCAGAAAAAAAAGAAAATAATAAAGATATAATGGAGCCCTAGTTGGTTTGGCTCAATGGATAGAGCATCGGCCTGTGGACTGGAGGGCCCTGGGTTCAATTCCGGTCAAGGGCACATGCCCAGGTTGCAGGCTCATCCCAAGTAGGGGACATACAAGAAGCAGCCAATCAATGATTCTCTCTTATCATTGACTAGAGCAAGGGTGGGCAAACTTTTTGACTCGAGGGCCACAATGGGTTCTTAAACTGGACTCAGAAGAAGGAGCTGCGGCCATGTTTCCCGATGTGTCCATGTTAACACTGCTGCTGGGGAAGGAGCGGAGGGGAGAGCAAGAGACCCCTCTGCTCTTTCGGCTCCGCGGGCCGGATAGAACAGCCGAATGGGCCAGATCCGGCCTGCGGGCCGTAGTTTGCCCACGGCTGGATTATAGGTTCAGTGCACGAAATTTGTGCACTGGGTGTGTGTCCCTCAGCCCAGCCTGCACCCTTTCCAATCTGGGACCCATCGAGGCAGTCAGACATCCCTCTCACAATCTGGGACTGCTGGCTCCCAATTCCTCGCCTGCCTGCCTGCCTGATTGCCCCTAACCATTCCCCTGCCAGCCTGATCGACATCTAACTGCTCCCCTGCCAGCCTGATCACCCCCAACTGCCCTCCCCTGCCAGCCATCTTGTGGTTGTGGGCACTGCCATCTTTGAGGGCATGACAGTCAATTAGCATATTCCTTCCTTATTGGCTGTGGGTGCTGCTCTTTGCGACAGCATGAGGGTCAATTAGCATATTCCCTCTTTATTAAATAGGATGTTTCTATATCTCTCTCTCTCTCCCACTTCCTCTCTGAAATCAATATAAGTATATTTAAACTTTTTAAAAAAAGATATAATGACATGGACAGCAGAAAACAATAGAAAACATCAGTTAAACCAAAAGCTAGTTCTTTTTAAAAATTACGAAAATTGACAATATTTCAACTAAATGGACCAAAATAAAGGGAAGGTTCAAATTGTTAGAATTAGAAATGAAAGAAGGGACATTAATACCAAACTTAGAAAAATAAAAAGTATTATAAAAACTACTATGAACAACTGTATTCCAACAGATGAGACAATTTAGGTGAAAGGTTCAAATCCCCAAATAGACACAATTACTAAAGCAAACCCAAGAAGAAATATACAATCTGAATAACAAATAAAGAGACTGAATTAGTAATTAAAAACTTAATGTCAAAGAAAATATCAGGCCCAGATGGCTTTATTTTGAATTCTACCCTCATTTTAAAGAAGAATTAATAGCGATTTTTCACAAACTGTTCAAAATAATATAAACATAAGGAACACTTCCTCACGAGTACCATGAGGCCAGTATCGTCCTGCTAACAAACAGACATAGTCTCGGACTTCAGAGTATAGGTTCTTGGAGGGGAGGGGGGGACCATATATCAAGCAGAGCACACAAGGTGATATAAAGTTACAAAGCCCCAAAAAATACAAAATAAAAAAATAAAGTTACAAGGCCAATAAATACTGTCAAGGGCTGGAATGTGCTACCATCAGTGTGTATAATGAGTGTTAACCAGGTGGGGGGGAAATAACGACAGACCAATATCGTTTATGAATATGAATGCAAAAATCCTGAACAAAATATTAACAAACTGAATCTACCAACATATAAATGGAAATATACATCATAACCAAGTGAAATACAAAATGTGTTCTGCAACAATGGAATCAAACTTGAAATCAATAACCAAAGCATAATAGAGAAAATTACAAACATTTGAAAACTAAACAACACAGTTCTAAAAAAATCTATGGTTCAAAGAGGAAATCTCAAGGAAAATTAAAAAACAAATTGACCTAGCCTGGCCAGTGTGGCTCAGTGGTTGAGCGCTGACCCATGCACTGAGAGGTCGCTGGTTTGATTTCCCGGTCAAGGCACATGCCCGGGTTGTGGGCTCAAACCCTAGTAGAGGCATGCAGGAGGCAGCCAATGAGTTTTTTTCTCATCCATGTTTCTCTCTATATATCCTTTTATTTTCCTCTTTCTCTAAAATCAATTTTAAAGAAATACATATTGACCTAAATAAAAATGCAACATATGAACATTTCTGGGCCACAGCTAGAATAGTACTGAGAGGAAAATTAGTAGCATCAATATACACATTAGAAAAGATGAAAAGTCTAAAGTCAATAATCTAAGCTCCCACCTCTAGAAGCTATAAAAAGAGAGCAAAAGAAACTCAAATTCAGCACAAGAAAATAATAAAAATAAGAGCAGAAATCAATGAAATTGAGAGCAACACAATATAGAAAATCAATGAAACGAGCTAGTTCTTCGAAAAAAAAATCAATAAAATTGGCAAGCCTCTAGCAAAAACAGAGAAAAAAAGAGGAAGGATGCAAATTGTCAATATCAGTAATAAAAAAGGTAAATCACTACAGATCCTAATGATATCAGTAGAATAATAATATTACAAACAGCTCTATAAACTTGAAAACTTAGACAAGATAAACCATTTCTTTGAGAAAATACAATTTATCACAACTTACCCAAATAGAAATAGGTAAAATGAATCACCCTATGTAAGTAATAAGGAAATTGAACTCATAATTTAAAACCACTCAAAAAGACCTTGGCCTCCAACTGGCCACTGTCTACAATCCATCCTGTGAGGTCATGTCTGCGCTGATGCCACTACTGCTGAGGGGGCTCATTGGCCTGACGTGTGGCTCAGGTGCCCCGTGCCCATATCCATTTCCAGCCTCCTGGGGATCAGCTCCTACCGTGGACATAGCCATTGGGCTCCCCTTCTCCTTCCTGTGTATCCTCCTGTCATCAGGCTGGGTCTTGTCTCCCCCAATGACCTCTCCTCGGCCACTGCCACACTCCAGCACATGCCCTCATCCCTCCCCCCGCCCCCTGCTGTGCCCATTGGTTATGCACATATGCATGCATACAAGTCCTTTGGTTGATCCCTTACCCCATTACCCCCAGCCTTCCCTCATAGTCTGTCCGATGCTTCTATGACTCTGGTTCTATTTTTGTTCATCAGTTTATGCTGTTCATTATATTCCACAAATGAGTGAGATCATGGATATTTCTCTTTCTCTGATGCTTATTTCACTTAGCATAATGCTCTCCATGTCTATTCATGCTGTTGCAAATGGTAAGAATTCCTCCTTTTGTACAGCAGTGTAGTATTCCATTGTGTAGATGTACCACAGTTTTCTAATACACTCATATGTTGATGGGCACTTAGGCTGTTTCCAAATCTTAGCTGCAATCATGACCTCTTAATTTCACCTGTGACCATATAGTTCCGTTTATAAAGCCCTGCTTGGTATGATGCCCCCCCTCCACCCCTCTGTAACAATAAAGTCTATTCAAATCTTGAAAATAAATAAAATTAAATAAAAATAAAAACAGTTTTTAAAAAATCTCTAGGTCCAAATGGTTTCACTGAAAAAATCTACTAAGGTTTAAAGAAGAAGTAATACACATGTTACGTAATCTGTTCCAGAAAATAGAAGAGGTAACATACATTCCCCAATTCATTTTATAATGCCAGTGTTACCTTGATTCAAACCCAAAGAAAGACAGTAAAAAAAAAAAAAACACCTACAGTCCAATTTTCCTGATGGATACAGATGCAAAAATCCTGCACAAAATATTAGCAAATAGAATTCAGCAATATATTAAAAAGAATGATCCCTAGCTGATTTGGCTCACCTGCAGACTGAAGGGTCCTAGGTTCCATTCTGGTCAAAACCACATGCCCAGGTTTCAGGCTCAATCCCCAGTAGGGGGCATGCGGGAGGCAGCCAATCAAGATTCTTTCCATCACTGATGTTTCAACCTCTCTCTCCCTCTCCCTTCCTCTCTGAAATAAGAAAAGAAAGAAAGAAAGGAAGGAAGGAAGGAAGGAAGGAAGGAAGGAAGGAAGGAAGGAAGGAAGGAAGGAAGGAAGGAAGGAAGGAAGGAAGGAAGGAAGGAAGGAAGGAAGGAAGGAAGGAAGGAAGGAAGGAAGGAAGGAAGGAAGGAAGGAAGGAAGGAAGGAAGGAAGGAAGGAAGGAAGGAAGGAAGGAAGGAAGGAAGGAAGGAAGGAAGGAAGGAAGGAAGGAAGGAAGGAAGGAAGGAAGGAAGGAAGGAAGGAAAGAAAGAAAGAAAGAAAGAAAGATGTTTAAACAAAAAAAAGAATTATACACAATTATCAAATGAGGTTTCTTCCAGAGATGCAGGACTTCTTCAATATTCAAAACTCAATCACTGCTATCTACCATAGTTAGAAATATCACAATATCATATCAATCAATGCAGGAAAGCATTTGACAAAATTAATCACCCATTCATGATAAAAGCTCTCAGAAAAATAGGAAAAGAGGGAAATTTCCTCAACTTCATAGAAAGCATTTACATGACAAAGTAAACAAAACAAAAAACTATTGCTACCATTATACTTAAATACTAAATGCTTTCTCCCTGATACCAGGAGTGAAGCAAGGATGTTCACTCTCATAGGTCTTATTGAACACTAGAGGCCCAGTGCACGAAATTTGTTCATGGGGCTGGGGGTGGAGGAGGGGGTTCTTCATCCCGACCTGAACCCTCTTGCAATTCAGAACCCCTGTGGAATCAGGCCTAAACCAGCAGTCGGACATCCCTCTCCCAATCCAGTACCACTGGCTCCTAACTGCTTGCCTGCCTGCCTGCCTGATTGCCCCTAACCACTCGCTGGCCTGCCTCATCACCTCTAACCGCCTCTGCCTGCCTGCCTGATTGCTCCTAACTGCCTCTGCCTGCCTGCCTGCCTCATAGCCCATAACCACTTGCCTGCCTGCCTCATCACCCCTAACTGCCTCTGCCTGCCTACCTGATCACCCCTGCTTGCCTGGCTGCCTGATCACGCCTAACCACTCTGCCTGCTTGCCTGATCGCCCCTAACCACTCACCTGCCTGCCTTATTGCTCCTAACCCCTCTGCCTACCTGCCTGCCTGATCGCCCCTAACTGCTCGCCTGCTTGCCTGATCACCCCTAACCACATCTACCTCAGCCCCCAGCCACAGAGGCTTTATCTGGAAGAATGTCCGGAATGATGCCCGGACGGTCATTCGGCTGTCTGGTCTAATTAGTATATTATACTTTTATTATTATAGATATGCTACAAGTTATATCCAGTTAGTAAGGCAAGAAAATGAAGTAAAGGCATTCAGATCAGTAAAGAAAAAACAAAAAACCTGTTTCTAATTGCCCATAGCATGGTTGTCTACATTAAAAAAATAAAAGCTCAAGGAATTCTCCAAGGATAAATAAGTGAGTCCAGCAAGATCACAGAATACAGGGTAAACATACAAAAAATAAATTCTATATCAATACACTAGTAATAAACACATGGACGAGATTTTTAAATACTATTTATATCCGCACTAAAAAGATATAAATACTTAGGTGTATATCTAAAATATGTACAGAACTCGTATGGTCTATTATCTTCACTGTATCAATGTCAATATCCTGGTTGCGATGTAATACTATAGTTTTGTAAGATGTTGCCATTGGGGAAAACTGGGTAAAGCATACACAGTGTTTCTCTGTATTATTTCTTACAACTGCAGGTGGATCTACTGCTCTCTCAAAATAAAAACTGTAAGTCTCAAAAATAGGTATGTAGAAAGCTGGTATATTTCCAGACATTCTTCTTTAAGCTCCATCTGGTATTTCTAGTGGAATACAGACTTTGGTAACAGGAAAACCTGGATTTTGTCATTCACTTGTTTTAAGACTTGTCCTCATCTATAAAATAGGAATAATAATAATGAGAATAATACCTGCCTCAGAAGATTGTTTTAGAACTAAGATAATGTCAAGTGCTTTACAGTAAACAAATATAAAATTTGTAAAGAGATTTTTTGTACAGAGTAAAGCCTTCAACATAATGACAATACTGATGATGTAATTATGACTACATCCCTTAGTTAGAAATTCCTTCCATCTTATCATACTGATCTATGTTCTTCAAATCATCTTCTGCCCTCTATTTCATCCAGTCATCTAGTCCATCCACAAAAATACATGCAAAACTCCTAACACATCATCACTTACCTTCCAGCCTACTTTTATTACTACCTCTATAGGCATTAATATTCTCTTAGTTGCCCATCTAGAATCATTGCAGAGATTATAAACAGAAAGCTGCAGGATTAATTCAAGTAAAAGGTATGTTTTTAACTGAGTCATACAAAGTTGTCTGTTGTTTTTAAATTAGTTTCCATCATATAAAAATGAGTGGCTTCTACATGAAGAGTAAAATTTAAAACTCCTTTTCAGAAATCAAAATATAAAACAACACAGAGCACATGTCTACAATTTACCACAATCTCCACCTCTCCCCAGTATTTTGCACATGGTCCCATGAATAATTTAATTACCTAACCCCCCCCCCACACTGAATTACTTGAAACCATAATAAGAGAGTCATTTGGACACATCCCTCAGTCCACAGACCACCTGCATGAGCCAGAGTCCCTTTAAATTTTCCTATCTGATCTTGGAGGCTCCAACCACTAACCTGGTTCAGACCCTAAGAATCCCCTATGTGAACCACTTTACATGATTCTCCTTGTAGCCAATCTCTCTCCTATTCAATCTGGTCTCTATATTTTCTTCAAACACACCCAAAAATATCACATGGCATGTTAATGAAAACAAATACTATGAAACTAGACCATCTGGGTTCAACTCTCACTCTGTCACTTCTCAGCTATGAACCTTGATTTTAACTTTAAACATGTCGAGTTTCAGTCCCTGTAAGGCTTCAGGGGTGGGAAACACCCAGCCCACCCATGGACTGTAGAAGGCCTGCAAAATCATTGGGTCTGGCTCTGTCAAGGCATTAGGGGTGAGTTAATGAAACCGTTGACCAAATATAGCAGGCTAATTTTTAAGTTCACAATTTGAAATGGCCTGAGAATGATGTTATAAATATTCAAACGGCCCTTGGCAGAAAAAAGATTCCCTATCCCTGCAAGCCATCAGTGAAGCTGACCAGCAAACTTGGGAACACAGAGGAACAAAACTAAGGGTGGTTTTGGTTAATCAGAGAAGGGTGTAAGAGTCCAAAGCAATTGACGGTGGGGAAGAGCAGGCAGTAGGCAATATCACAGGCAAGTATCAATTCTGCCTTTGGAGAGAGAGTTCTATGCCACCTATATATGCCCTTCGCTATCCCTGGCCACACTGTATCTTAGAATGTTGTCACTATCATTATTATTCTGATAATGTTGAAGGTGACAATGTAGGGTACAATGCAATTTGTAGAGACCTTTCACAAATGCTATCTCCCTTGGTTCTCACAAGAAATCTGTCAGAAATAAAGAGCTCCCATTCCTATTTTACAGATGAGGAAACTGGGGGCTGGAAGGGTTATATGGCTTCCCGAATTATAACCTCACCAGTGACAAAGCTAGATTCCAAACATATATTCTGACTCTAAGATCATATTCATGATACTGTGAGGCTTGATGTTCAATCTAAGGATACAACCACAAAAGTGTCTTTCACTAAATCACCAATTTAAATTAATCTACCTATTTTCTTGAAAGTTAATTGGGTTCAATGCAGTTTTGGTTATTTGGACATTCTCATTCATGGTCTCCTGTTAATTTAGCTTTATTATAGATATACATATAATATATGTATGTAAAAAAACACAATGTTTTAAAAAATCAAGCAATGAGCCAGGTTCTGGGTTTGAATCCCAGCTCTACCATTTAGCAGATATGTGACCTTTGGCAAGTTATCTAATCTCTCTGAAGCCCAGTATTCTTACCTATAAATTGAAGATAACAATAATACCTACTTCATTGGGTTGTTGTAAAACATGAGTAATTTCATACTTATAAAGTGCTTAGAACAATGCCTAGCATGCAACAGGCACTCAAGGTTAGCTATCACCATCATAATTATATTAAATGTATTATTATATGCCTTATTTTTTGGTCTCAGAAACTTTGTTATCTCAACAGCACACAAGTAAGTATGCAATGAAGATGATGATGAACAGAAAATTTTAGGTTAAGTCTATGGAGGGAAAAAAATCTCCCGAACCTTCTCATTCGCAGGTGAATGGTGATACTATAACTTCAGCAGACTAACCAGTTATTTTCTGATTTATATTCAGAAGCTATAGCCCTAAATGATCACTACTGAAATTAGGTTCCCATGCCTTTCTATAAATTAGGTTTAGGAAGAAAAACGAATTCACATGTGCCTTTAAGCAACATGCAAGTGGTGTTTATAAACACCTATTAAGAGGCACAGACCTTCCAAACAACTCAAATTTCAACATTTGGTGGTGCCAATACATTCTCTATAGACAGTAAAAGGATCTGAGATGCAGATAAGTGTATGAGACACATCAAAAAAGCATATTTATGAGAAGAATTTTAGCTTACCTCTTTTAGCTTTCCACATAAAAAGCAGAGAAAGCAGCAATCATTTTTAAATGAATTACCCTTTTCATATTTGAGGATTTATTGAACTGTAATGAATTAACTCAATTTAGATGTTGGACAGAATTTGTATTTATATTGGATATTTCATTTTAAAAGATATATACCATGTAAAAATCAAATAAAAGGAGGTCTATTGGGTGCTGTTCAAGCAAAAACTATTCATGAGCTAAATTCCACCTAATACCCTACCTTTAGTCACTAAATGTGGGAGGCATTTAAATGTTGTAAAAATTAAGTTTATATACTATTCTATTAGATATCTTATAATGCCTTTCACAGTACTTTTAAAAAGTATAACCGAAATACACCAATCAAAAAGTATTAAGCACTTAAAACAAATGAGAAAAAAAATTTAGTGATATTGTCAATAAAAAGTTTAAGCCAAGGTTTGAAAAAAAATTGAATCAATTTCATTTAAGGTTAAATCAAAGTTTTACTTCAAAAAATAAGGGCTTAGTAGTACAAACAATGTGGGTAAGAGGATATTTGGAAAATAAGATAAATTGATAGGAGTTAAATGATGACCATTCAAAAGATTATCACAGGCTATATATTACCAGTTGCCAGTTAGAGACTTGGAAGATGCATTTCTAAGGTTGTTATTATCCAACTCACAGATCATCATCACATAAATGACTATTTATCATGTTTTTATGGAACAAAAGCAGGTAGAAAAAATATACCTCAATTACACAAATATCATGTTTCTTATCTTCTAGGGGCTCCCATTTCTAAATAAAACACAAAACTTAAGAAAAGTCAGGTTTAATTGTGCACAAACCAAAAGCACTCATAACTCAGGTTTTTCCTTCACCAGACATTGGAATTTAATGTCAAGAATTACTAATTGAAATCAATAATTGAATGAAATTGTATAAAAAGTTCAAAATACAATTTAATTGTTCCACAGAACATTTAAAATACCTGGAACTGGGCCAACCAAAATTTATCTTGCATATTAAATTCAATAATTTACAATCAAGCCTATAGATCCAGAATGGAAAATCATTCATGATTTGACAGAAGCAGGGGTCTGATCTCAGGCAGACAAGCGTGAGCTACTTAATAGCAAGTAAGCCTAGATCTCCAACTCACTAAGTGTCTGATTTTGTTGCTTTTAACTTCTTAAAAGTATAGTAATGCTTATGAGTGATTAGTTCATTTTAGCGTTGCTTCTCTTTGTAAACTGGCCATCAGAAAAAGATTAACTTCTAGAAAATATAATAGAATAAAAACGTAAATTCTTAGAAGGTGATTGTTGTCTGATGATATAAATATAGAATAAATTTAAAGGGTAGGGTGTAAAATGTGACATCCACAGGCAGCTCACATCTTGGGATTGGTAGTTCCACTAGTGAAAAACACATTCACCGGGTGATGAATAGAACTTCAGGGAAATACACATGCTTAATCCGTGTGTGTGTGTGACTTGTCATGGAAATGATGATTCTCAGAAGAAATATGATTCAAGAGAAAGCCGGCACCCACCCTGTGGTAAAGCAACAGTTACTGAAGATCCTCTCATCATGAGCAAAATTTGGTCAAAGAATTTTAAGAAGTATTTTTTCCCTTTTTGCATAATATGAGGTAATGAGAGGAAGCATTTTAGCTGCAGAGCAGAAGCATTCTCTTCTAAGTTGAAGAAGATCCTAAAGGAAAAGGACAGTAAGTGCTCAATGAGACCCAAACCAGCTTATCCTGAAGAAAACACTTTTGGGAACCCAGATATCTCAGAAGAAACTGTGAACATAAAGGCAGCAGAGAAAGATCTTCTCTTCGGAACTGTGGCCCTGCTGCAGGCCCAGGGATTAAGCCAGGCTTTCTCTGTCTTTCTTTAAATCCCAGAGGCATTAAAGGGCAAACATAAGGACCTCTTACACATGAACTGGCAGTTCAATGAAAATTCTTGGGTCACAGCCAACACTTTTGCAGACTGGTTAAGAGCTGTGAGCCAAAAGTGGAACAATATCTTGCTTTACTGAATATCAATTAAAGATTCTGCTCATCAAAATACTGTGAAGGGCCATCTACGGTGTCTGAGTTTGCACATTTAAGCAAAGGTTGTACAGTTCATTTCCACGAAATACTGTGAAGGGTGTCTGAGTTTGAACATTTAAGCAAAGGTTGTACAGTTCATTTCCAAGGTAGATAGTGTTTTTAAGGTTTAATAAATCATTTAATTCCTTTATTTGTAGAATCACTAAGAGTTTATTTTTTTTAGACTTTATGTATTTTTTTGAAAATATACATACATATATGTATAATATTTTCCTTAATGTAACATATCTGGCATATATGAAAATATTCTGTATCATCTTCTAAAGTACTATTTTACTACTTACCAGTCTAAGTAATGCTATTCTCACACACATTGCCATTTTCTTGTTTTTTCATAACTAAATACTTTCAAAGGTCTTTATGTTTTTTCTAACTATTCTACATTGTTTCAACCACTGCTTTGCTGAAACAAGTTCTTTTTAAAGATTATATAGAAGAAAAATTTATCCTGATCATTAACTGAAATATCCAAAATATTTAGAATCTTAGATGTCTGAATAGAGCTTTTTACTAAAAATATTAGTACTTTTAAAGCCAATGTGTGTGTGTGTATATATATATATATATATATATATATATATTGCTTAAAGTATTACAAAGGGTATTACATATGTGTCCTTTTTTTTCCCCACCCTTGACAATCCCCTGGCCTCCTCTACCCTCCAGTGTCTTATGTCCATTGGTTATGCTTATATGCATGCATATAAGTCCTTCGGTTGATCTCTTACCCCCCTCCCTCCTGCCACCCAACCCCAATATTTTATTTTTATTAAGGTTTAATTAAGGTGTAAGTTTGTATTAGTTGCAGGTATACAACATAATGATTCTATTTCTATATATTGTGAAGTGATCACAATAAGTCTAGTCAACATCTGCACCATACTTGGTTACAGAACTTTTTTTCCTTGTGATAAGGACTTTTAGGATCTATTCTCTTAGCAACTTTTAAATATGCAATGTGGTATTATTAACTACTAGAGGCCTGGTGCACAGATTTGTGCACCGGTGGGGTTCCTCAGCCTGGCCTGCTCCCTCTCGCAATCTGGGACCTCTAGGGGGTGTTGGACTGCTGGTTTCAGCCCGATCCCCATAGGCCAGGTGAGGGACCGCACCCGTGCATGAATCCATGCACCAGGCCTCTAGTATGCATATAAGATCTTTGGTTAATGTCTTCCCCGCTCCCCCCACCCTTTCCCTCTGAGATTTGCCAGTCTGTTCCATGTTTCCATGTCTGTGCATTGAGCGTCTGTCCCCTGGTGGTCATTGTGTGTCACAGTTACCAGTTGAAAGGTCA
>NW_006383008.1:1265997-1278017 GCF_000327345.1 Myotis davidii
GCTTTGAGGCTTGGCTCCAGCTCTTAGGCCTCCGCTGCTGAAAGTAGGTTTCTGGCCTTTGCTTACAATGTTGCGAATCTGCTGGCTGAAGTCCGGTGGTATTTGTTAAAATGTTTCAAACTGCAGGCTCAGAGGCCTGCACGGTAGGCGGGGAACGTTGGATCCCTCCGTCACTGAGGCAAGCAAGCCTCATGTTAGTTTCAAGCTGCCTGGCTGCCGGCCGCCATCTTGGCTGACAGTTAATTTACATATCTCGCTGATGAGCCAATGGGAAGAGTAGCGGTCGTACGCCAATCACCATGTTTCTCTTTTATTAGATAGGATAGACACTAGGCTATACATTACATCCCCATGACTTAATGTATTAATACATAGGAAGTTGGTACATTTTGACTCTCTTTTATCCATCTCAGCCATCCTCCAACCCCCAATCTGTTCTCTGTATCCTGAGCTCCGTGGTGTTGTGTTTTTGTTTTTGGTTAGGTTTGGTTTTTAGATTCCACATATAAGTGAGATCACTGGTATTTATCTATCTCTGTTTGACTTATTTCACTTGGCATAATGCCCTCAGTTTTCTTTAGTTACATTTCTTTTAAATGTACTATATTCCCCCTAAAGCTACATTTCTTTCACAACATTTTTCTACCTTTTCTTCTCTCTCCCTTTGGCATCCTGGAAAAGAGATTGCATTTGATAAAACAGTGCCCTCATATTTACCTTAAATCACTTGTTCTCAAATGCCTTTTCTACTCTAACACATCTGAGACATGATTCAGTAAGGAATAGCGGCATGCCAGCCAGTGATTTCAAGATGATAGGGAGTACATATTTCTAAAAAAATCAATTCCCTAATGTTAAAAATAAATAAATGAATAACTCAAAGAGAGGAAAAGGTAACTCTTTAGATTAACCTATAAAAGGTTATTTCAAAATTCTAGATTGTTGTTATTTTCATCTGGGTTTTGTTTGGAAGGGAATTCATTTGTTTATATATATTACTAGAGGCTTGGTGCACGAAATTCATGCACAGGGGAGGGGGGTATCCCTCAGCCCGACCTGTGCCCTCTCGCAATCTGGGACCCCTCGGGTAGGGTCCCTAGGACTGGCCAGCAATCAGGGTCCATCGGGGCTTTCCTTCCTCCAGCTGCCAGCAGCTGGCCCCGCCCCATCGCTGCCACTGCTTGCCATCTGTGCAGCTCTGCCCCTGTCCCCTGCCACAGGTCACCTTCCTCTGTGGGCGACAGGTGTGGGCTGCAATCCCTTGGTTGGCCTGGGCCTCCCTCTGTGGGGTGATCACTGGCCAGCCCCGCACACCCGCCATAGCTCGCTTGCAAGTGGTCTGGGCCTCCCTCTGCATGGCGAAGAGGGAAGCCCAGGCCACCGTACCCACAGAGGGAAGCCCAGGTCACCTGGCTGGCGGCACTGCGGCAGGTGGGCGGGGCCTCCCTCTGTGGGGCAATTGATCTGGGGGCCCTGCGATTGATCTCCCCACAGAGGGAGGCCCTGCCCACCCAGGGAGGCCCCGTCCACCCACAGCAGGCTGTCAGCTGGGTAGGTTGGGCCTCCCTCTTTGGGGCGATTGATCGCAGAGCCCCCCCATCAATCACCCTGCAGAGGGTGGCCTGGGCCTCCCTCTGTGGGGCGATCGATGAGCGATGGCGGGGCCCCTGAACCAATTGCACCACACCCACCTTGGCTGGCCTGGCGCCAGTGAACGTCATAGCGTGGTCATTCAGAAGGTCATCTGGAAGGTCATCTGGATGGTCGTTCTGCTGTTCGGTCATTTGATCAATTTGCATATTATGCTTTTATTATTAAAGAGTTTTATTAATTTTGTATCCTTTTTAACTTATCAGTTTACATATTTCAGAATTAAATTGCCTGAAGGTACAAATGCAAACATTAAAAATTTAGCTAAAAAACATAAAGCACAATAGCAACACCATCAGCATATATTAAGCAACACTTTTAAAGGTTCTTCCAAACTCAACAGGTTGGATTTCCCTGCCAATAATAATTAAGGCCTCCACCAAACTCCACAAGAGTTCTTGTCACCACGTGGTGAACCTCAGAATTAATTTCCACAGTGCTGTAACTACTCAGAGTTGTCCACATAGAAAAAAGACCTAAACTATTAGAAATTTATAGATAACTAGAGGCCCGTGCACCAGTGGGGTCCCTCGGCCCGGTCTGCGCCCTCTTGCAATCTGGGACCCTTCGAGGGATGTTGGACTGCCGGTTTTGCCCAATCCCCACAGGCCAGCCCGAGGGACCCCACCAGTGCACGAATCCATGCACCGGGCCTCTAGTATGCATATAAGATCTTTGGTTAAACTCTTCCCGGCTTCCTCCCTCCCCCTTACCTCTGAGATTTATCAGTCTTCCATGTTTCCATGCCTGTGCATTGAGCGTCTGCCCCCTGGTGGTCAGTGCACATCATAGCTACCGGTCAAACAGTCAAATGGTCGAATGGTTGCTTAGGCTTTTGTATATATAGAATAGATAATTTACACCTTTAAATATGCCTAGAAACAAATAGCATTGAATGCGCTAACATCAGAAAATACCTACTAAGTTTGATATTTATATTTAAAAATCCAGGGCCTGACAGGTAACCTCACCTAAAGCAATGCAGTTTTTTTTTGTTTTGTTTTCTTGTTTTAATTAATAGGGATGTAAAGGTCAGGGTGGGGAGTTGTTTATGTATTTTGGTGATTAAAGTGAGAGCCAGAGGAGTCAAACACAGAAAGATTTTTAAAACTGGAAGTATCATTTAGGTCACATTTATTGATTAGCTATAGAGTACCTCTTGTCAGCAAGAGGAGAATTCCTCCAGGAAACCAAGGGTTAGCCACATACTAAGTGGTGCTATGACACCAGTATCACTACCCTAAACAGACACTGCACTTCAGTCTACAGAGCACTTTCAAACTCATGCACTCTCTATATCCTATGCTCAGGACATGCTCTGTGGGTTAGTTAATAGGTATCACAATCATCATTATGCTAATGAGGAAACAGGCCCAGAGATACCAGTTTATTCCAAGAAACCAATATACACAAGGAAATAATTTTGCTTAAGGCTCCATACCACATTCTGAAGTCTCACAGTCTGAAGACCTGGCCTGGCCTGTTACATAGTGACACTCAGTGTTACCCAGTTGTTCTGCAGCTTCAAACTATACCACCTTCCAAGTGACAATGCTGCCTCTACATAAAAAGACACAGTAGGTAAAGAATTGGCTCCACTATCTTGTTCAGGGGCAGTCTAGGACAGATTGTTTTGGATTCCAGTTTCCACAACTTGTAATAACTATCTTACAAACAGCTTTAACAATTAAATACATAGTTTTAAAATATTGTCTTGCAAATCATGAAATGCTATATAAAATTTCATTCAGTCAGTTTACAAATATTAAATGTCTTCTATGTGTCACATACTGTGGATATCATAATTAGCAAAACAAATATGATTTCTCCTCTCCTGATGCTAGATGATGGTTACTAGCCTGGAGAATAATTATTTGTGATCTTAGGTTTACTGGCACGCTTATACAAAAATTTATAATAAAGTAGCATTGTCATAAAACCAAGTCCAGAAGAAAACTGAGTAACAGAAAGAGATCAGAATGTGTAAGAAAATAGTTTCATTTATTTACCACATTGGCTTGACGCTTATAGTACAGTGTCTTGCATAGCAAAGGAAGGATGTGAACAATTTGGAAATGATTCATAGGCAAGCTACAAATATGGTTAAGTGGTTGAAAAATAATATCTGTAAAGGAAATGTTTGAAGGATTAGGCTTTTTAAATTTGAAGATGGAAAAAATCAAAACAAGCTTAAAAGAGTTGTCAGGTGAATTCAGTTATGTAAATTCTGCTTCTTTCTGTTTCAAAGGCTCAAGTTGAGGCATAAAAGGTTGGTTAGATTATGGGGGAGAGGAAAGGAGTCCTATTGCAAGACTTCTTAAATAAATTATTACTATAAAAATCATCACTCTAGCCGAAACCGGTTTGGCTCAGTGGATAGAGCGTCAGCCTGCGGACTGAAGGGTCCCAGGTTCGATTCCGGTCAAGGGCATGTACCTTGGTTGTGGGCACATCCCCAGTGGGAGATGTGCAGGAGGCAGCTGATCAATGTTTCTCTCTCGTCGATGTTTCTGACTCTCTATTTCTCTCCCTTCCTCTCTGTAAAAAATCAATAAAATATATTTTTAAAAAATAATAATCACTCTAAAATTAAATTGACACTTTTTTTTATAGTAATAGTTGACAGTCTCTTATGTCAGAAATTGGTGGATTGAGGGGGAAAAACTCAGTGATTTCTCAAGGTCCTGCAAGTCCTACCCCTTTAACTGGGTGCTTATTTCTCTACAATTAAATAAAAGGATCCATTATCTTTCATTCAAATTTATTCTGGAAAAGAGTAGGATAGGGAGAGAGGAACTGGGCTTAACAATTATCTTCATTTTTATGAAAGTGTTAACACTGCATAGAAATTAGACAGTTGTTCTACATGTCCTCAGAGGCCAACACCACAATGAATTGGCTTAAATGAGAACATGGGAGAGTTGGGTTAGATGATTCCTAAATACTGGTAGGGAAAAGCAGACTAGACCACAGAGCACACATTTAACATTAGCAGGATTGAACAATGGCTAAGAACAGAAGAGCCAAGTGAAAATAGATTCCGCCCTGGACGGAGACATTCTCTATTCCAAAAATATTACATAACTGTTAAGGTAAATTTTAATCTGCTTTTGAGTACATATTCTACATGATCAATACAATAGTACAGATTTTATTTTTCCTTCTCTCTCTTCTTGTAATTTGATGGGAAAACTCAGAGAGATCTGGGTAAATTCCTCCCCATTCCCACCAATTAGCCATTAGAAAAGTCTAGAATTTGATTGTTGTGGTAAGCAATAAAACATTTTACATAATCAAATTAAATCCATTATATATCCATAATGTCTACTTCAGCAGGTTTGTTTAAACAATTGTGCAGGAATTCAATTATATCCTTTTTTTTTTTACTCTACCTCCTTTTAAAAGGATATAAGATAGTTTACAGCAAAGGATATTATATACTATAATAAGGTAAAGAACACAGACATAAAATATCAAAAAAAGGAGAAAAAGAGAACTCAAGTTTTTGCGATTGACCTTCAAACTTGGTTCCTGGCACCCAGGGCAAAAAGAGAAATACAGTGTAGAATATAATAAAGACCTATAATGAACCCCAGAGAGGAAGCATTCCAATTCCTAAGGATGAAAAAAATTCTTTAATACTAGATTACTGATTTCAACTTTTTTGAAATAGGACTATATGTTCACGGAAGATAATTTGGACAGTACAAAAAATATAAAAAGGAAGAAGAAAATTAAAGATCCCAAATCCTACCCTCAGAAGCAGCCATGTTTTATCACATTATCTCCTCCCAATCTCTTTCTTGTGCATTTTACATGAATGAGATCAAAGCATATAATTTTGAGATCTGTGTGTTTCAGTTAATGTAATATTAAATTAAGGCATGGACTTTTTTAATGACTTCATAAAGCTTTATTATGTGGAAATACTACATTAACCATTCCTTTAATGTAAGTTATTTAGGTTATTTCTAAATTTTTGCCATTATAAATAATGCTTTATTGAACACCTTTGTACATTAACCTTTATTTGCATTCCTAAGAATTTTCCTTAAGAGACGCTCCTAAATTTGAAACTACTTGGACAATGGGTGTAAACATTTTTAAGATCCTTCATATGTTTTTTTTATTGGAGACAATCATTTCAAATAGTGTATTATGTGGTTGGACAAAAGAATGAGGAAGATTGCAATGAACTGATATTGAATGATTTCCTGAAAATATTGCTAGGCTTAAAAAAGTGCAAATGGAAAAACTGTCACTGTCTGGAGCATTTGAGATCTTGCTTCCCAGCAATTATCATCAGTTTGGCTCAAATAAACTCTTATAATATTCTCTAAACAACCCCTTAAAAAAGTACAAATGGTCACATATATGTATTTTTCCTTATTTTCCTTTCCCAGAAAAAAATCCACCCTGAAGGGTCAAATCTGGGACAATAAGTACCATAATGAATGATTAACCATTTTTAAAAATAGGAACTAATGAGTGTGTACAAATGAAGGATAACGAAGGAAGTGCTTTTGCTTAACAGTGGAATGCTGAGGGTCAACTAATAAATGTGAGGGAATTACCCAGAGTTGAAAATTAGCATTTTACATCATAGTATAGAGCAGTAGACTAAAACAGACAGAATCAACAATGGTTGCTAAATCTCAGGGGATTTTTATGAGGAGTAAAATATCTGTGTGGTCTTAAAGTATTTCTCCACAGAAGAAAAATAATTATGCAATGAAGAAATCAGACCACCCTACACAGATAAACAAAATTAACATTATCAAAAAATGTCAGATGGACTTTCTATGCCTTTAGATGTGATACTCTAAGAAGTACAGAAGTACAGAGTACATTAAAAAACATTTCAACTGAGAATATAAAAAGAATCTAGTATTCTATTTATATTCATTAAACACAGAATGTGAAATGTTCTACCAAAAAAAAGAGGATAGTCTATATTTTTCAAAGATATCAAGGTCATAAAAGACAAAGTAGGTCTATGGAACTATTCCAGATTAAAGGTGACTAAGGAGATATAACAACTAAAAATACTTGATCTGAACTGGATTCTAAGATAAAAATTATCACAGTAATGTTAAACTCACTAACACTGGTAACTACACTGTCACTATGTAAGAGAATATCCCTATTCTTAGGAAATACACTCTGAAGTTTCAGGTCTGATGGTCATGATTGATGTTCAATAGCCTCAAATACTTTCATAATATAATTTTAAAGCAAATAGGGCAGAACATTAACAATAGATGGATCTGAGTCAAATTTACATAACTGTTCTTTGTAAAAATCACCTAATTACAACTTTTCTATATAAGATTGAAATTATGTGAAAATAAAGAGTTTAAAAACTAAGCAAAAGAAAATGTTTGTTTCACCTTACTCTCCTTCCAAGAATTTAAGCTGCCTCCCTTATTTCTTCCCTTACCAGCACTGTATTGTTTCTTATAATCTGCTATTTAATAGGCAAAATAGTATCACAATGTGCATTTATTTGCTACTAATGAGGTTGAAAACATATCCATATGTTTATTACTAATTTATATTTTTAATCTGTAAATGATCTATTTCTCTTACATTTCCAGGCACAATTTTCTTAAATAAAAGCTACATTGACTCACAAATGTCATGAACAAAATCTTCAAACACATTTCCATAGAAATTGTGGAACTGGGTTTTATAAGGCTGTTTCTTTAAGTGAATTCAATAACGTTGAAGGCATAATTTCATGTTGGCAAGAGGTCACTCTACAAGAGGTGAAAGTGCATGTAATTCCCTTCCAGAGGGGCATGTTTTCGTTGCCTTTTTAATTACCCATGCACTCCAGGTAGATTACCACTAGATGGGAGTAGTGCTCAGTGCTATAGTCTTAGCAGCCAAACACCCAATTTGCTTATATAAAGAAGCAGTCATTCATTCATTCAATGAACCTGCGCCTCTTTTCCAGGTACTATGCTAGAGTGGTTCTTTGTATCCACTGCCTTATAGATTTAAAAGTATGGATTATTAGTATTTTAATCAGAACTAATTTCCTTTTAGAAAACTATTTCAAAATGTAATAAATTATTACTTAAACAAATACCAAGTATACTTTAAAATAAAAAATAATTCTGTTATGTTATTTATGTTTTGCCTCACTATATATTAGCTATCCAATTAGAGCTCAGTCTGACCCAAAAGACCCCTGAATGGGAGTCCACAGTATTTCACCTTGAACTCTAGTCTAATATAAAACTATCTCCTCTCCCCCTTGCTGGATCAATCATCTCTCCAAATTATCCCAGTCTAAGAAAGAAGCTTCAAAGCAAATGAGATGGTCCACACCTCTCTAATGGTCCCTTCAATGCTGTTCACCTCACAGACCTCAATGCTGCTTTCTTTTTTCTATAACAGTCCCAATTTCTCCCAATGCTTTTTACATGTAAAGCGTTTACTTTTATTTATTGGTGCCTTCCATCAGAAACTTTTAAATTTAAATATAAACAAAATTATTTGCTACTTAACCAATTTACAACTCATACCACTTAGCAACAAGCCTCTCACGTTTTAACTGAACGAAGAAATTTAACTCTTCTAAATAATTAAGCGTGAATAACAGAATGTCAGAGGCTGGCAAAACTTTATTGCATCATACCTTCTTTTACCTAAATTTTAATATGTTAAGTATACCATGAAAATGTGATAAGATATTGGGCAAATATAAATACCTCTTTTTTAATAAATATATTTTTATGTTTTTTTAATTGATTTTTAGAGGGTGAGGAAGGGAGAGGGATAGAAAGATAGAAACATTAGGAAAAGAGAAACATCATCAATCAGCTACCTCCTGCACACCCCCTACTAGGGATCGAGCCCAAAACCCAGGCATGTGCCCTGACAGGGAATATAACCAGTAACCTCTTGGTTCCTGGGTTTATGCTCAACCACTGAGCCACACCAGCCAGGCAATAAATACTTTTTAAAAATATGACTTTATCGATTTGAGAGAGAGAGGGAGAGGGAGAGAGAGAGAAACATCCATGAGAGAAAGAAACATCAATCAGCTGCCTCCTGCACAACCCATACAGGGGATCGATCCCCACAACCTGGGCATGTATCCTGACTGGAATTGAACTAGTGACCTCTTGGGACACAGGATGTCACTCAACCAACTGAAATACCCTAGCCAGGGCTTTAAATAATACTTTTGATTTTGTATAAGGCAAGCAGCAAATAACATGTATTTTTCTTTTCTTTTCTTTCTTTCTTTCTTTTTTTTTTTGCACATTTTTCTGTTGAGTCTTTGCCTTTGAGGAGATTCCACTTTTCTAAGAAGGTGATTGGAAAATTTGGGGATGCCCCAAACAATTTATAAATAAACAAGAAAGAAAACTTTTTACTGCTTTTAGAGAGAGAGGAAGGGAGAGCAAGAAAGGAACATCTATCAGTTGCCCCAACTGGGAATTAAACTCAAAGAATTTTGGTGTATGGAGCAGTGTTCCAACCAACTGAGCTACCCATCCAGGCCATCCAGGGCATGATTTTAATTACTGACAGGTTTCCTTTTGAAAATTATCCACTCAACCTTATGTCTCTGAATGTTCCACATATGTGATATGTATTTAAAAATTAATATATATGCATTGTACTTGCATTCAGATTTATTTTTATTATAACATAAATTCCACTGCAAGTATCCCATCACATCACATTTGGTTACTTTCTATAGTGGAGAGGAGAATTGAGAACTGAACTAGAAATTCCTGCCTTCATTTTCGCTCTCTACCATCCCTTCTTCACACTATTGAATTAGTCTTTTAAAAAAAATATTAAATTTATTGTGGTGCATTACTTCTTCTTTATAAAATTTAAGAATAATCAATCAGGTCTATCTCATGCTTCAAAACCTTCAATGGGTCTCCATTGACCTTGTAATTAGGTTCAAATTCCATTACAGAGTTACAAACCCTTTCAAAATATGGCCTTTATTCAGTATTCCAGCTTCATCTTTTCACTCATCTCCATTTCATACTTATCACTGAAACCATCCTAAATTTCTCTCAAGTGCCATGTTTATTCTGGCTTCAAAGCTTTTGCACAGCTATACCCTCTTGTCATAATCATGCTTCCTAACTTTTCCATCTTTCAAAGACACAGCTATATACCCTCTTGTCACAATTATGCTTCCTAACTTTTACATCTTTCCAAGCCCAACGAGAATATTCTTCCAGGCAGCCTTTCCTAATCCTGTTGATAATAATTATTTTGCCCTCTTCTGTATCTCACATATTATATTTCATTTACCACACTGTGATATAATTAACTTATATGCCTGTCTCGCATACTCTGTTAGAGTCTCTTAAAGACAGAAACTAAAAGTTTCATTTTGTACCCCATAAGAAAGTGCCTGACCCATAATAGGGGCTCAATGTCAATTTGCTTGACCTAAAAATGCTACTCCATAATCAGTTTAATGAAGCATCTCTTCCATGAGATTATATGAACAGTTTAGTATATTTCTGGCCAGCTTGGTTCTCTGTGCCAAAAGAAACAATCCTATTCTTGGTTTGCCATCTGCGTTACTATTACAACACTTGACATTACTGTAGTAGGACCAATGATGGAAACAGTTATACTTAATATTACCCTATAATTAAAATTGTCCTTTAATACAATGGAAACGATATTTAATAATGCTCATTATTATTAATATTCAGTGTTTATTAGGTGTCTGACATTGAATTTTGTGATTTCGTATGATTATCTAATTCAGACCTCAAAACAATTCTTCCCCATTTCTTATTTACATAGACCTGCATTGATGTGGCCACCTCCTGGTTGCTTTACATTAATTGGTTATTTATTTTGTGACAGTACACATAAATTCTTTGCAGAGATGATTTGTCCAGTATCCCTAAGGAAAATAAGTCAGGATGCAGACATGAAAATGTTTTTAAGCCTTTTTCCTGAAAATATTTGCTTCAGGGGAATTTAATGGCTTTGCCAGTGAGTCTTCCAGGCTAGCTTTAATACATGAGTGAATTAAAAGCATGAACAAATGGCAACGCTCCAAGCATGGTGAGTTTATTGACTTTTGTCGTTTAGGAATATCTACTGAATAGGACAGTTAGTGGCAGAAATGCCTGGTATGGTAGACTCTGCTTTGTTTGACATACTGATGTAAAAATGAGTATTATTGATTAATTTTTTAAACAGACAATTTTCCAGAGACTAGATTAGAATCTGAAAATGCTATTAACCTCACAGTAATGGAAAAGACTCTAACTCCATTTGATGGCGGCAGCTGAAGAGAAATTCAGGTTAGGGGCCAATCACCTCAGAAAAATTAGTTCACTGTACCACTTGCAGTAGGAAGCAAATATGGTTTTGAACGTGCTCCAATTGGATTTGATGGTTCTGGAAGCTCTGAAAAACCAGGGGGAATATTTGCATGAGTGTCACATTTTTAAAGCATCCTTCTTTTTGTCCGTAGGGTTAAGAGAAAAAAAAAGAGGGAGAAGATAATGCTTGCTTGCTTATTAATTCATTGTTTATTAAATAAGAATGTTCTTTCCCAAATGAAGAATGCTTCTGAACTTTACCAACTCAAATATGTTACTTAAGGATTATTTGCATTGCACTATTTGATTTTTCTGCTTTTTTCTCTACTTTATCTAGGTAAATTATTCTTTGTTTGGGGGAGGATATTGAAATAAGGAGTTTTCATTGATTCTGGGAGTTTAAGAACTAGAATTATAAATAATAAAAGTATAAGATTAGAATTGTCAATTATCTGACTTGGCTTAAAAGAGGAAATTTGCTAATACAAGTAGGAAAAAAACTAACTGTCAATATATCTATTTTATATGAGGAATAGTAGTGCAAACTTCAAAATTTTTGAGATTTACAAATTATGTTGTGATTGACTCAAATTATCTAGCAAAAAATTAATCATCTGTATGTAATAGGTAATGCAACTACTTTTTTATTAAAAGCATGCTATCAAATAAGATATTTTGTAACAAAAAACACACACAAATATTTAAATGTTAATATTTAAAGCCTGGTTAAAAGTATCAGTGATAGTGTGATAAACTGAATTAACATGTGAAAGTCACTGGTTAAAAATATTAGAAGGTGAGATTGAAAATGGCAGCAGAGTACGTGGATGCTGCACGGACATGCTCCCAGGAACAAGCTGGTATTACAATTGAAATATGGAAAGACTTCCTGAATAATCAACAGAAAACTCACAGGAGAGAACCCTGATACCCAAGGACCGAAGGTGGAGACTGCAAGAAACTGGTAGGAGGCGTGGAGGCGCAAAAGGGCTGGCCAGGTTCCCACAAAAAGCAACTGAAGTCCTGCTGAGATATCTC
>NW_006383008.1:1278054-1279038 GCF_000327345.1 Myotis davidii
GGGGGGACGGAGGGAGTGTGCCACTGAGAAATCTGGGATCTAATCCCCAAGCTGGGCTCCCCAGCAGAAAGTGCCAAATCTGCGGAAGATACCCACATAACATTTAGCTGTGAAAAGCAGCAGAGTGCTATCTGCCAGAGAGTGGCAGCTGAAAGTTCGGGCACCCTGTTAAAGAGCCAATGCACAAAAATTCCCTATGGAGCCACCCACCTTGTGCTCTGGCAGAGGGAGGGTAAAGTGGACTGGAGCTGTGAGAGCAGAATCTGGGACTGGGGACTAGGGGGATAGAGCTCAGAAGGCAGACACCCCAAGTTTCCCTCACACAGTGGAGGACATCTTTCCCACATAGACATTTGCCTTGCCTAGAGGAAGACAGTTAACACACCCTATTGGAAAACACCTTGCCCTGAGGCCACTTAAGAGATTAAAAGTAACAATTAGCCTCCAGGCAGAAGCAACTGCCTGACACTGTTGAAAAAAACTCTCCCTATACCTGAGGATGATTGCCTGGGGACTATTCAACTCAGAATCCTATTAGTCTGTAGACAGAGGCCACCTCAGGAGGCTTTGAGTCTTTGCCTGATCCAATTAGTCAGAAACAGCCTTTAACATTGTCCTGCACTACAAATTGAGAGGTGTAGAGGATGTACCTAAAACATAGTCACAACCCCAAACAGACAACCAAAATGAGGAGACAAAGAAACAACCCGCAAATGAAAGAACTAGAGGATTATCCAGAGAAAAGATAAATGAAGCAGAGATAAGAAATACATCTGAAACAGAGTTCAGAGTAATGATGGTAAAAATGCTCAACAGTATGAAAAAATATATAGTGACTATGAAAAAAAGCAGTCTGAGATAAAGAATGACAAAATACAAATAAAGAACACATTGGAAGGAATACGCAGCAGATTAGGAGAAGCTGAGGATCGAATCAGTGAATTAAAAGACAGAGTTGAAAATATCACTCAATCAGAGAACCCC
>NW_006383008.1:1280291-1281215 GCF_000327345.1 Myotis davidii
GGCAGCTGAATGGGTACAAAAACATGACCTAACTATATGCTGTCTACAAGAGATCCACCTCAAAACAAAAGACACACACAGGATGAAAGTGAAGGGATATAAAAAAATTTTTATACAAATGGAAAAGAAAAAAAGAGCTGGAGCAACAATACTCCTATTCAACAAAACAGACGTTAAAATGAAGGCTATCACAACAGACAACAAAGGTCACTACATAATACTAAAGGGATCGATCCAACAAGAGATATAAGCCTGGTAAATACATATTCACCCAATATTGGTGCACCTAAACGTATTAAAAAAAAATTCTAGAGGACTTTAATGGAGAAATTGACAACAATACAGTCATAGCAGGGGACTTTAACACCCTTCTGATTTCACTGGACAGATATTCCAGAAAATAACTTAACAAAAAAAACAGAGACTCTAAAGGACACACTGGATCAGACATTTATAGAATATTTCACCCCAACACAACAGAATATACATTCTTCTCAAATGCACATGGATCATTCACAAAGATAGACCACAAGAGAGAACCCAAAACAAGTCTCTACAAGTTCAAGAAGATTGAAATCATATCAAGCATCTTCTCAGATCACAGTGGAATAAAATTAGAAATCAACTACAGTTAAAACACCCAAAAACATTCAAACACATGGAGGCTAAATAGCATGTTATTAAACTATGAATGGGTTACCAACGAGATCAAGAAAGAAATAAAAAACTTCCTGGAGACAAATGAAAATGAATACACAACAACCCAAAATCTCTGGGACACAGCAAAAGCAGTCCTGAGAGGGAAGTTCATAGCACTATAGCAGCCGTGGGCAAACTATGGCCCTCGGGCCAGATCCAGCCCGTTTGAAATGAATAAAACTAAAAAAAAAAAAAAAGACTGTCCCCTTTTATGTAATGATATTT
>NW_006383008.1:1282238-1283118 GCF_000327345.1 Myotis davidii
AAGATGTTGAAAAAACAGATAAGGGAAGACATAAACAAATGGAAGAATATACTATGTTCATGGATTGGTAGAATCAACATCATTAAAATGTCCATACTACCCAAAGCAATGTATAGATTCAATGCACTCCCCATTAAGATAGCAACATAATATTTCACAAACCTAGAACCTACTCTCCAAAAATTCATCTGGAATAAAAAAGACCCCGAATATCTGCAGCAATCCTGAGAAAGAAGAACAAACTTGGAGGGATCACAATACCAGATATCAAGTTATCTTACAAAGGCACGATTCTCAAAACTGCCTGATATTGGCACAAGATCAGACATATAGATCAATGGGACCAAACAGAAAACCCATAAATCGACCCAAGCAGTATGTTCAATTAATATTTGACAAAGAAGGCAAGAGCATACAATGGAGTCAAGACAGTCTCTTCAATAAATGGTGTTGGGAAAATTTGACAGATACATGCAAAAAAATGAGACTAGATCACCAACTTACACCGTACACAAAAATAAACTCAAAATGAATAAAGGACTTAAATGTAAGATAGGAAACCATAAAAATCTTAGAAGAAGCCATAGACAGCATAATAGCAGACATTTGTCAAAGTAATATCTTTACTGATACAGGTCCTAGGGCAATGGAAACTAGGGAGAAAATACACAAATGAGAGTACATCAAAATAAAAAGCTTCTGTATCACACACGAAACCATCAACAGAAAGCCCACTGTATGGGAGAACATATTGCCAATGCTATCTCAGATAAGGTTTTAATCTCCAAAATATACAGGGAACTCATACAACTTAACAAAATGAAGATAAACAATCAAATCAAGAAATGGGCAAAGGACCTAAATAGATACTATTTTAAAG
>NW_006383008.1:1283174-1285963 GCF_000327345.1 Myotis davidii
ACACAGAGAGAACAGATTTGATAGTGAGGAAGGGAGAGAGAGAGAGAGAGAGAGAGAGAGAGAGAGAGAGAGAGAGAGAGAGAGAGAGAGAGAGAGAGAGAGAGAGAGAAAAGAAGAAGAAGAAGAAGAAGAATAAGAAGAAGAAGAAGAAGAAGAAGAAGAAGAAGAAGAAGAAGGAAGTGGCAGCTGCCATAAAAATGAAGGAACTCTTACCATTTGCAACAGCATGGATGGGCATAGAGAGTATTATGCTAAGCAAAATAAGCCAATTGAAGAAAGATAAATATTACATGATCTCACTCATTTGTGGAATATAATGAACAACATAAACTGATGAACAAAAATAGAGCCGGGGTGGGGGGAATATTTTAGAATGTAATAGAAGTAATCGTGTTATTTGCAGATTTTTAATATTTCCTACTACTTTTGTTGTATTAACTGTACTATGTTAGTACAGTTTTGGTAATATTATACTTAAAATCCTTTTTTCTTGAAATATTAATGTTTATTGCATGTAACATTATTATATTTAAGATCGTTTCTCTTGAAACATTAATGTTTATTGCAAGTAAAAATATAAAACTTAAAAATTAAATCTTAAAAAAATAATAAATATTAGAAGGTGACTTATGAACATATTTTAGCAAAATAATATATTTGTAAATTTACAACAGCATGGATGGAACTGGAGAGCATTATGCTAAGTGAAATAAGCCAGTCAATGAAAGAAAAATACCACATGATCTCACTTATTCATGGATAATTGAGACCATTATAAACTTTTGAACAATAATAGATACAGAGGCAGAGCTGCCTCAAACAGAGTGTAATACTTTCAACAATGAAGATTAAAAAACCATAAAACTGGGGAATAGGGGAGGCGGGGGGACTGTCTAGGGCGGGGAAAAAAATGGACATATATGTAATACCCTTTGTAATAAAAAATAAAATTAAAAAAAAAATTAAAAAAAAAATATATATATACAAGAGAACCACAAAATAAAAGGGAAAAAGATATAAACCAATGATCTACTCTAAGGATGATAATGATAAAAATAATTATCTTCACTAATCATCACAAAACAAAACATCAATATGGTACCACCTAAAGAAACTAACAAAATTTCAAAATACTGATAATACCTACAGGTGGGAAGCTATGGTAAAGTGATACTTACACTTTTTCAGAAAGCAGTGCAACAAGGATCACAAAAAATTGTATATACTTTAGATATATTAATACTATTCCTAACATTTTGAAAAATAATCCAAAAGAGAGGAAAGGTTTATGAGTACAACAAAATTTTTTAAAAATTGAAGATATCCTTATTGTCCAACAATATGTAAATGGTTACATAAAGTAGACAATATCTACTCAATAAGACACTGTACAATAAGTAAAGTTTATAATTATGAAGCTTACGGCAACTTAAAATAAACTATAGATTAAAAAAACAAATGCTAATATACATCTATAGTATGATTCCAACTATATAAAAATTACTTATGCCTAAGAAACCAGGAGAGCCTTCACCCTTTTGGCTCTCTGAGCAGCACCATGGCGCTGGGCAAGAACATGTGCCTTACAAAAGGTGGCCAAAAGGGAGCTAAGAAGAAAGTGGTAGATCCATTTTCTAAGAAAGATTGATATCACACACCAGCTATGTTCAATATAAGAAATATCAATAAAACACTAGAACTCAAGGAACCAAACTTGCATCTGATGGTCTCAAGGGTCATATTTTTAAAGTGAGCCTTGCTGACCTGCAGAATGATGAAGTTGCATTTATACAATTCAAGCTAATTACTGGAGATGTTCAGGGCAAAAACTGCCTGACTGATTTCTATGGATGGATCTTACCCATAACAAAATGTGCTCCATAGTAAAAAATGGCAGACCATGATTGAAGTTCATGTTGATGTCAAGACTACTGATAGTTATTTGCTTCATCTATTCTGTGTTGGTTTTGCTAGAAAACCCAACAATCAGATTTGGAAGACCCCTTATGCTCAGCATCAACAGGTTCACCAAATCCTAAAGAAGATGCTAAAAATCATGACCCAAAAGGTGCAAATGACTTGAAAGAAGTGGTCAATAAACTGATGCCAGAGAGCACTGGAAAACACATAGAAAAGGCTTGACAATCTATTTATCCACTCTATGATGTCTTTGTTAGAAAAGTCAAAATGCCGAAGAAGCCTAAATTTGAATTGATAAAACTGGTAGAGCTCCACTATGAAAGTAGCAGTTCTGGAAAAGCTACTGGAGATCAGACAGGTGCCAATGTTGAATGAGCTGATGGATAAGAGCCTCTAGACCAAGAATCTAGTTAAAAGTCAGCTATTTAATGGTGACAAATAAAAAATCCTAATAAAAGATCCCACTTATGACTTAAAAAATAGAAAGCCGGGAGAGTGAAAAAACTCAATGTTCAAATTTTAGGTGTGAGAAAAGCACTCTACATTTTAATATCTATCACATTTATATAAAGCATTTTAAAAATAAAGTGGAATTTATATAAAATATTTTATGGCCCTAACCGGTTTGGCTCAGTGGCTAGACTCACAGCCGTGGGCAAACTACGGCCCGCGGGCCATATCCGGCCCGTTTGAAATGAATAAAACTAAAAAAAAAAAAAGACCATACCCTTTTATGTATTGATGTTTACTTTGAATTTATATTAGTTCATACAAACACTCCATCCATGCTTTTGTTCCAGCCCTCCGGGCCAGTTTAAGAACCCATTGTGGCCCTCGAGTCAAAAAGTTTGCCCACCCCTTGCCTAGGG
>NW_006383008.1:1286148-1287216 GCF_000327345.1 Myotis davidii
ATGAATAAATATTATCAAGTTATGCTTTATTTAAGAGAACACTTCTCTGGTAATGGAATCCAGAAGTAAAAATAGCAGGAATTGGGTGAAAGTACACTGAACCTACTTTATATAGTTGGCAAGGGTCTTCCAAAAAGTCACCTTAGCCCTAACGGGTTTGGCTCAGTGGATAGAGCATCGGCCTGTGGACTTAAGAGTCCCAGGTTCGATTCCGGTCAAGGGCATGTACATCCCTGGTAGGAGGTGTGCAGGAGGCAGCTGATCAATGTTTCTAACCCTCTATCCTTCTCCCTTCCTCTCTGTAAAAAAATCAATAAAATATATTTCTTAAAGAATATGTTATGTCTGATTTAAAACTCTGGCATTCAATAGAACAATGCTAGGAAATTAATAGAATCTGATTCAATCCTTCCCTTAGCTGCAAATTTGTCAGAGTAGGGCAGTCCTATAACCTATCTTGGCTGCAGGTATCTACCTAATCTGTAAAACAATAGGTAATATATTGAATTAGTGAGCCTTACACTTTTTTAATCCTGCAATTCTTTTTTCAAACTAAATTGTATGTAAAATAGATGAAAGTAGAGCTCCCGTGGCTAAAGTATAAGGAGAAGGGTAGTGCTCTGCAGGTTGGTTTCATTATCTCTCCCCTCCCTGAATTCTACCTCTGAAAGCAATCTCTGAGAAGGCTCTGAGGAAGCCGGGTAAAAAAACAACAATGCATTAAAGATTCTGATGTTCCCTTTATATTGCACTATAGTTATTGAAATTTTATGGTTCTTTTCTATTATAATTTTTCATGTATGTATCATATCCTAAAGTAGATTACAAAGACTTTTATGTTAGAAACCGTCTTTTATAAATTGGCTTTCCCCATCTAAATTTGCTTTGCTATACTCAGCCAGAGAAAGAATCATTGAACAAATAATCCCTTTATAGCACTATAGTTATTGAAATTTTATGGTTCTTTTCTATTATAATTTTTCATGTATGTATCATATCCTAAAGTAGATTACAAAGACTTTTATGTTAGAAACCGTCTTTTATAAATTGGCTTTCCCCATCTAAAAA
>NW_006383008.1:1288391-1300445 GCF_000327345.1 Myotis davidii
CCCCAGGGAGCGGGCCTAAGCCAGCAGGTGGTCATCCCTTAAGGGGTCCCAGACTGTGAGAGGGCACAGGCCGGGTTGAGAGACCCCCCTCCCGCCCGAGTGCACAAATTTTTGTGCACCGGGCCTCTAATATATATATATGGCTAATATGCAAAGTGTCCCCCTGGGAGTTCGACCACTCGTTATGATGTTTAACATTCTGGGCTGAGGGACCCCCCTCCCGCCCGAGTGCACAAATTTTTGTGCACCGGGCCTCTAATATATATATATGGCTAATATGCAAAGTGTCCCCTTGGGAGTTCGATCACTCGTTATGATGTTTGCTGACTACCAGGGGGCAGCGTGGAACAAAGGAAGGTCCCGGCGGGCAGCCGGAAGGACCGCATAGGCCCTGATCACCGGCCAAACCTAGGGACCCTACCTGTGCATGAATTTCATGCAGTGGGCCTCTAGTATATATATATGACATGATTCAGCAATAAGTTGTTGTCTTCTGACTAATCAAAGTTACATAGAAAGTGCACATGAATTAGCAATTTTCAAAGAATTGCAATAAAATTAAATTGGAATAATTTAGGCATATTAACCAATATTTTCTGAGATAAAAGCATTAAAGATAAAAGTCACCTCTTAGGTACAAATCCTCTTACTTCGTAAAATTCCCAAGATATTTTTAGTTCATGAGTTGGGTAGAACCAAAGCAGGTTTACTTCTAATATTCAGGTTTATGATCTAAAAATCCTTATAGGGAATCTATATTATCCCTGTGAAATCTGATGTGTTTGGCCTAATGGATATGAATCCTGACATAGTATTGTTCTCTCCTTATCATGTTTAAAATTCTCACCATTAGAATAATTTCCCTTGGATAAATGATGATTAAGAAGACAAATGAATAAATACCTTCCTTCTAGCAAGCAGATCTTCCATTAATCTGTTATTATATATTGATTAATTGAATTAGCTAGTGGTCCTCCAAGAATGTATAAAGATCCCATGGTTGAAGGATTGGAAAAGAGAAAATTGGATAGAGGAAACATTGCCAAACTCTCAAGAAACCAGGGCAAGAATTGTCTAGAATTCTGGAGTGTATAGGACAAATATGTGGAAAGGAACAAATAAAAGGGAAAATCCTGCTTATCAAAATGGGAAACATAAGTCAATGACAGCCAAACCACTTAATAAGACATTCAACTATATGACCTCTTTCAAACATCAAAAATCAAAACCACTTTCCAATGAAGAGCAAAGACCCAGACTAGTCTCAGGATGTAGAATCCAGCTACTCTCGTGGTAGTTTGATCCTTCAACTTTGGGGACACTACATAGTTCTACATTGTAGTTGCAGAGTGCCATGCACTCTTACTGATTCCCTTATGACTCCTGTCTTTGAAGTGAGAATCAGAATAAGAAACTTGTACAAAGAAGAATGGACCTCAATTTCCCTAAGACACAGAGCCTGGCAGCCATCTGAGGGCCCAGTTTGGATTGATCCACATGAACTGATTATATGGTTGTAGTGGTCCAGAAAGTACATTTCCTCTTAAGATTTCTGAAATATCTCTCTGCCTTTCAATTAATCCACTGCTAACACTCTTTTTTATAGCACGGTCAGCTGCTGAAACAGTGATAATGACGGTTTTTATTAACCCAGAAAGTTCAGAGGGAAAAGGAAGCAGAATGTGTCTTGGCTCCAGGGCATAAGACAACTTTGTAGAACAGTGCTGTTAAAATTTACAGTTGTCAGAAGCATCTCCTGGCTGCATTCAGATTCAAGACACCAACATTTATAAGATATTTGACAAAGCATATTTTAAGTCTTCCCAGAGAATACTGTTCCCCAACGTCCTGTCAGTAGGGATTTCCATGGAAAGACAAATGCATATTTAACATAACCTCATGCTTCTAAATTCTTCTTAAAATTGTCTTCATTTTAATAATCAGACTACTTTAAATCTGTGCCTAAATATTAAGAAAAAAGATAACTCAATCTTCACAGTTGAACATTTCTACCACTTCTCATTGTGTCCATAAAAGAGTGAAAATATTTTCAATTTCAGGGCCTAGACAATTCTATCAAATACTGCCCACAATTAACATTTATGTTAGCCAGTTAAATTTTTTTTAAATTTTCCAGAAATTGCACAGATTATATGCTTCAAAATTGCCCTTTCAGCTGGTCTCAGGACAGATCAGAAGGAGTTCCAGAAACCTTGGTAACTGCCACTTACTCAAATTCCACAGAACAAAATGTTTTTGGCCCAATCTGAATCCTATTAGGAACCTGAGAATGATGTAAAAAAGTTTATTCAGGGCCAAGTACAGTGTGCACGGCATGTTATATGCTCTTAGTTCTGAGATTTACAATGTACCCGGCCCAGACATAAAAATATCCAGCACATATCCCAGCAAAGTTGTATCATGGAGAATTCTAACTTCTTATAATTAAGGATTTGTCATAGGGAGACATTTGAGTTTCCAGAAGTCATGAAATGACCCTTATTAACCTAGCCCTATTATCTGCCATTATGTGAAAATTTTGGGGGAGACACAGAAACACCTCAAACTGTCACTGGAGGTTATTGCTGATATTACTGCTGTGTTACTCTCCTCTAAAGGCCTATGTCAAAGATGTCCAACTGGCGAACTACGACACATTGGTCTGCATCCAGTGGTTTTATAGGTTTACTAGGGGCCCGGTGCAGGAATTCATGCACGGGTGGGTGGGGTCCCTCAGTGTGGCCTGTGGGAATTGGGCTGAAACCAGCAGTCCAATGTTACCTGAAGCTCCTGCCTGCTGCTCCCACTCATCCCAGCCCCACTGCACCTGCCATGGGCTCGCACCCAGTCAGTCCTGATCGAGAGAGGCTCATGCTGATGCAGCAGCTCTCGCCAGCCATGAGCCCTGAGTCTGGCGCCCACCGGGTGGCCACTTTTATATTGTTTCTTCCTTGCAGAGCATCTAGGGAGGGGAAGTGGTGGCGGTGCCAGAGGCTGACTTCCAGGAGGCCTGTGGCACTGTCGGGATTGTGCAGGCAGTGCCTGGCCCGTTCTCAGGAGATTGGACCTGCAGGACTACTGAGGGAGTGGCTGCCGCAGGGCTGGTGGGCCTCTGGGACAGGTCGGTCAGCTGAGTGGCACTCCCACTGTGGGAGCACACTGCCCACTGGGGAGGCAGGTCCTGCATTGAGCGTCTGTCCCCTGGTGGTCAGTGTGCATCACAGTGACCAGTCGACTGGTCATTTGGTCGCTTAGGCTTTTCTCTATATAGACTAGAGGTCCTCTGTGTACTGGTAGGGTCCCTAGCAGCTGGCAGCAGCCAACTGGGCACCCCCTCCCTTCACCTGGCCACCTGCCACCACCGGGGCCTCTCTCCCAGGGCCTCCTTCCTTTCCCCCAGACGGCCCCATCCCCTGGTCAAACTCCCGGAAGAACTCCTGGTCGAGGGGACAATTTGCATACTACACTTTCAATATATAGGATGTGGAAATATTAATCCACTCAGGTCTCAGGGCTGGAGTTCCCCCATCAGATAGCTTTGATCTTAATAAGCATTTTCCAGACTTTTCTAGTCAGAAGTTAGGATCAGGCTCATTCTGTACCCACAGATGAAGAACACAGGATGTGACAGCATGCTGTACCTACTGCTCCTCACAGCATCATGAGCTTCCCCAGAGAAGTGATTTATTACCTGGATGTCTGCCTTAGCATTCTGGGGTAGCCACATCACCAATCATGTTGCTCAACAGGCCTATCGAGCTGATAGAAGAGATCACACTCAATAAGTGAATCAAGGTGCTCTCCCTCCAGGGAGCACCCTCTGCCTTTGCCTTTCCCCTCCTAGCCCCAGGCCCTATACCATTAGTTTCCTCACTCCTAAACTCCAAGAGCCCTTCCTTTACAGCCATAATTTGTTTGTTAAGCCATTTCTTGTAGAAATTAATTTACTTCTTCTGCCTCTGTAATCTGCCCAATAAATGTTCTTTAAGAAGAAAGAGGAGGAGGAGGAGGAGGAGGAGGAAGATAAAGAATAAAGAATAGAGAAGAGGAGGAGGAGAAGAAGAAGAAGAAAAGAAAGACAGCCCAGAGATGTGTTCAATTTTCAGAGAAGAAGTGGGGGAAGTCATGACCAATGTAGCTCCAAGCCTGTCTCCTAATCTCTGTCTTCCCATATACCAATACTTCCATATGTTTGTGCCCATCTAGGGGTATTCAAGCTGGCTACAGAGTAAAAATGCATGTACATTCTGCAATTAAAACTTATTTGTTGTTTTGAAATTTTTAATATAAAAAAGCACAATTGGAATTGAAATGCATTGAATTCACCACAAAAAATGTTAGTATTATATTTGACATTGAAAGAAAAAGAAGAGCTATAGGGTCCTTTAAATATTTAATTGTTAAATATCTGGGTTTGTTGTAAAAATAAGAGTTTTAAAACAAAGTTTCTTATCTATGTTATAAAAATGTCAAGTATTGAAGAGATTCACATTAAACGTCTCGAACAGAAATTGTGTTCACTAAAGCAAGCCAAGTTTATTAAATTTTTTATAATGGATTTATTTGAAAGTTTTATATATATTCAATTTTTATGCCCTCTAATATTTTGTATTTATTTATCCTATCATAATTATCCTACATAATAAAGAGCTAGTATGCAAATGGTCATCACACCATCACACCATCACGCCGGGACAGGGGACCTGAGGCCAGGCTGGGAGACCTGAGGCTGCGTCCCCCACCTGGCAGGGCTTGATGGGGACCTGAGGCTGTGCCCCCTGCCCAGCGCCCGGCCAGGGGACATGAGGCTGCGCCCACCCCCCCCACAGCGGGGTAACTCTGAGTCCCACAGCATGGCCCAGACTCTGACAGGAGCAAGATTTTCATATACATTTTACTAATTTTGTTTCATTTCTGATACTTCTATTATAAGGACAAATAGCAATATTAAAATAATTCCTCTAATTCCCTTTTAATGCGCACAAATTTCGTGCACTGAGCCACTAGTATAACATAAAAAAAAAAAATTTTGCCAAGCCTCTTATAGGTTCCCTTCCAAAACTCTTCCATTTTACCCCTGGGTGAATACAAACAAATACACCATCTTCTATGCATTCTAGGATGTAAAGGTAATTGGGAAGCACTTCTTTAGATAAGTAAATCTTGTCTGATTTATACAGTTTGGTTAATGTCTAGCTAGCCATAATCTGAAACTGCAATTGACATTTGTCAAGATAGTGGTCAAGTTAGTGTGTAAGTCAAATATTCTAAGGCCTCATCAGCAAAGAGTTACAAATTAGTTAACACCAATCCACAACCTCAGTTATCACAGCTTTAATATACCTCTCATCTTAGTCCTCAATTATTTAAGAGTCCCCAAGGATCAGTCCCCAACACCTTAGTCACAAATCAGGCAAGTTCAATTTGCAGCATTCTCACTATTGTTTATTGAAGACCACTATTCACAAACAACTGAGACCCAACTTTTGCCATCCAATAACCCACCTCCAGGCCACACTCCATTATCCAAACATATCATCTCTGCCACTAGGTTCCAGAACCACTCCACCCAATATATCCCCTTCTTTTGCGCATGAATGTGCAGAAAACGTGCCCCAATGCTCAGGCAGCTACCCATACCACTGATACTGGCCTACTACTCTGCTTAAGATCTGAACATCTCTACCAAGAAATGAGAAATGAAATGATTCTCTCTTCCTTAATTGGGTTATTTTAGAGGCAGCTCATTTATTTGTACATGTTCATAGCCTTTCTCCTCTAGGAAGAGGAATAGCTGGGTTGGAAAGGTTCAAATAACAGCAATAAGTCTATCCCCAGAACTCCTCCTCCCCGCAGTCATTCTTGTTACAGTGCAGTTCCTTCTTCCAAACTTTCTGCCTGTAGCTTGTATTCTCTCTAAGGCACCCTGGAGTTCATTGTTAATAATTTGACCTTTCCAATATCCCCCCATCCTAATTCAGTCTATCAGCCATGCCTACCTGAATGCCAGAGTTATATTTCTAGAAAGATCCTCTGAGACCAACGAAACCAATCTATGTAAATGATAAATAAGGAGTCTCCAGTTTCATTCTCAAACAAGATTCAATTGGAGCAGTGAATCATGTTATCTTAAGGCAACTGTATAACAGATAATCCTAAGAAACTATGTATATATAAATCTATTCTTTATTTATGATAGATACGTATTAAAGATGAAGACTGCCTAATTCTATCTGTGAAGGGGAACAAATTAGATGAGGTACCAAATACTCTGATAATGCCCAAGTAATGCCTTGGAATATTAGCTTTAGGATTTTAACAAACTTCATGATTGGCCAAGGGTACAAAATACTAAGGTACCAAATATGTTTGAAAAACCTGTGGGGAAAAAAAAACAAAAAGATCTTGGTATACTTCAATATAGCTTTTCTGTTTCAGAGCAAAGGTAATTTTATGGCATAGCCCTATGTCCCAAAGCCACAATGCTATCCCATGACTATACTACAAAGGTCTCTCCAAATATTTAAGGAAACTGACCCATGCCTAAATGAAAATATCAATGGGGACACTCAGGCAAACTTTTCCAACCCACCGATCTGAGTATTACCAGAAATTATATAGTCAATTGATTTGGGAATAATTTGTAGCATTTAGGACGGGTAATTGTTCAGATACAAAACTGCCAGAGAAATGATACTCATGTTCCAAAACTTGTACCAGAAATGAAAATATAAAAAATTCTGAATGACCATGCTACTTGAACACTTACATACACAGGAAAACTAGTAAGAGACCAAAATACTCAGCATGGTTTGCCTGTCCTTTCTTTATCCGGTGTGGGTCTTCCTTCCACCCTCCACTCCTGTCAGCTGTGTTGGCACTCCACTGTGATTCTGAGAAGTCCTTAACACACCAGACTGTCTGGGATACTTCCCCTCTTCCTGGAGAATCATTTCCCTCTCATTCATTTTATAAACTTTAATTCATCTCTCAGGAAGCACCATAGGACTGCCTCCTTTGAAAGTTTCTGTCTTCTTGCCCCACCAGAATTATATTAATTAGAGTCATTTGCTTTAATCTCCTTCCCCTCTACTTGTCAGTGAATGCTCTGGCATCAGAAACTGGCCCCTTAATAGGTGAGATGTTGTCCTCTGGAACACTGATCGGGTATGTGCCCTGACTGGCTGCAGGAAAGAAAGTTGAATTTTAAAAAAATGTACTGTGCACCAGATACAAGCTTGGCACAGTGCTCAATTCTAGATACACTGTACATACATCCTTATTCTTTATGAACAGACTACAGATGTGTCATTACCCAATTCAGGCAATATTCCAGACAATTAAAGAGCTAAGTGTAAAAGGTCAAATGATAAAGACTTTAGGAGATAATACATATGATATTTATCTAAACTCTCTAGGGGAAAAGGGAAAAGGCTTTTCACTGCTTAAAGGCAATAGAGAAAATAATAAATAAAAAGAGCAATTTGGCTACATATAAATGTAAACTTTTGCACAAGTAGAGGTATTTTAAAAAATTGCTCAAAGGATGAATATTCAACCTGAAAGAGATTCCTAGTCATTAGCTTTATAAACATACAGATTTGTCAACAACAGCATAAGCAAAAATATATTAGGCCAGCTTTCTTCATGATAAATGTTCAAATGTGATACCTTTGAAAAATTGTTGCTAAGGGACACAGGAATTAATTTTCCAGTAATAGTCATTCAACAATAGTCTCAACATCGTTTCTGGGAACTAGTGGATGTTAAATTTAAAGTTTACTAGGAGAAGGAATGAATATCTGCCAGTTCATTCCCACCCAGCAATCTAGAACAAGAATAGTCCATGGCCAAGATTTAACCAACTTCCAATGCCTTAACAGAGTGTTGAAACACACACACACACACACACACCCACAAAAAAAAAAAACTCCACAAATCAAGGTTTGTGAGGGCCTGGGACAGGGGGCGGGGGTTGACTGGAGAGGGTCGGTGGGGGGGAAAACGGGACATATGTAATACTTTCAACAATAAAGATTTTAAAAATAAATAAATAAATCACCCACAAATCAGACATGATGTCCTTGTAAATAATTGTATATACATGTAGACTTGTATATAATTCATTAATATTTATATGCACATGAGTATGTATTATTGTAACCCTCCGATAGGAATCTTCTTGGAATCTGTAATGTCATTGCCTTAATTAAAAGTCTCTTCCAATGAGATGACTCAATATCTAAAGCCTATAATATAACATTCAGCCAAGACATGCCTAAGATAGAATTTTGTTCTATGGCAAATATTATAGTAATGATAATCCTATTTTAAAAAATGTTTACAAAAAATTTCCTAAGGTTAAAATAAGAATCTATACTTTCTTGTTAACAGCATCTAATTGCTTACATAGGCACTAAACTTTAAAGATCTTTATCTTGAATATAGTTTGAATTTTTTTTAATGTTCATAAACATTACACGGGGAATCTAAAGTGCTCAAAGTAAAAATGTGTCTTTCAAAAATGAAGTATTTTAATTTTATTGTTGACACTATTACATATGTCCCCATATATCCCCCTTTGCCCACTTCTAACCAACCCCCCCTCCCATAGCCTTCACCACCTATTGTCTGTGCCCACGGGCTATGCATATGTGTTCTCTGGCTAATCTCTTCACCTTGTTTATCTAGGACCCCCATCCAACTCCCCTCTGAGATATGTCAGGAGTAGTGAGAGATGTCTAGTCAAACTCTCACCCCTCTAACTGTTCCAGCCATCCTAGCAAAGATGCCTGACACGTGCATGAAGAAGCCACTTTAGATGTACCAGCCCCAGCAGAAATCATGAGGCAGAAAAACTGCCCGGTTAGCCCACAGAAATCATCCTATCTAATAAAAGAGTAATATGCAAATTAACCACCACTCCATCACTCCCTCTCTCCGTCACAATGATGGTGGCGGCCACAGAGCTGGAGCAAGCAGGAGCCTTGGGTTAACCCGGCGATGGAGGAAGCCAAGCTTCCCGCCCACCCTGGCTGGCCCTGAGCTCTGCTCAAGGCTACGAAGTTTCAATTATAGAAGATAAATAAATCCCAGATACCTGCTTCCAGCCAGTGTGGCCTCTGCTCAAGGAGGAGCTTAGAGCCTGGGTTGCCTGGTTGCCTTCCAGTGACCTGGGATGCACTCAAGGCTACAAAGTTTTAATTATAGAAGATAAATAAATCCCAGAAAAAAAAAAGAGAAAAAGGAGAGGCTGGGCATCCTATATAATAAAAGGGTAATATGCAAATTGACCCTAACAGCAAAACGACTGGGAATGACTGGTCACTATGACACACACTGACCACCAGGGGGCAGATGCTCAATGCAGGAACTGCCCCCTGGTGGTCAGTGTCCTCCCACAGGGTGAGCTTGCTCAGCCACAAGCCAGACTGATGGCTGCCAGTATAGCGGTGGTGGTGGGAGCTTCTCTTGCCTCCTCAGCAGCACTAAGGATGTTCGACTACAGCTTAGGCCTGCTCCCCGCTGGCAAGTGGACATCCCCCGAGGGCTCCTGGGCTGCCAGAGGGATGTCTGATTGCCAGCTTAGGCCCGATCCCCCAGGGAGTGGGCCTAAGCCAGCAGGTGGACATCCCCCGAAGATTCCAGCTGAACAACCTTCCAAAATTACCAGTGGGCAATGCTGCAGGGCTGCAAGGCAGCCAGGGCTGTGTGGGCCAAGCCCCTTGCAAGAATTTCGTGCATCGGGCTTCTACTAAGAAATAATAAGATATTGTTGTTATAAGAAACTAAGTTTTGAGGTGCTTTTTTATGCAGCAACAAATAACTAAAATACTGGCACATGGTAAAGATGGATAAATTGTATCAAATTTTTCTTTAAGTAGAGTATAATCACCATTAAAATTATAATTTCTGAATTGATATTTCCACTTTAAAGTAAATAAAGATGATGTATTTTAACTATTGACATATTAAACATTCAGCTAATAAAATAGCTCTAATATTCTATGTAATGGTTTCTTTTTTTTTTTTTAGAGATGACTGTTCTTTTTTATTCCATATAATAAAAGCCCAATATGCTAAGTGTCTGGTCATCCAGTCGTCTGTTCAACCAATCAAAGCATAAGGCCTCTCAACCGCTTGCTATGACATGCACTGACCACGAGGGGGCAGAAAGTCGACTGGTCAACCAGTCACTATGACCTGCACTGACCACCAAGGGGCAGATGCTCCAACTGGTAAGTTAGCTTGTTGCTGGGGTCTGGCTGATCAGGACTGAGCGATATGGGCTGGACACGCCCTGGAGCCTTCCTGCGGTCCCTCCCTGGCTGGCCAACCTCCAGCATACTTCCCTGGCCCTAATTGTGTACTGGTGGGGTCTCTTGGCCTGGCCTGTGCCCTCTCCGCAGCGGGAACCCCTCGAGGGATGTTGGAGACCCGGTTTCGGCCCAATCCCACAGGCCAGGCGAAGGGACCCCACTGGTGCACAAATTCATGCACTGAGCCTCTAGTGTATGTGTGTGTGTGTGTATTATTGATTTCAGAGAGGAAGGGCAAGGGAGAGAGAGATAGAAACATCAATGATGAGAGAGAATCATTGATTGGCTGCCTCCTGTACACCCCCTGCTGGGGATCAAGCCTGCAACCTGGCATGTGCCCTTGACTGGAATCGAACCCGGGACCCTTCAGTCTGCAGGCTGATGCTCTATCCACTGAGCCAAACCAGATAGGGCATGGTTTAATTTCTTTACTCATGATATGCTTACCTTATGTACTTCTTTTCACAAAAACTACATATTAAACCATTTATATCCACAAATATTATTTTAATTTAATAGTCTTGGTCTTGATGATATATCTTCTTGATAATTTTGTGGTGATATAACCTTATTTTCTAAGGATGTGAATTCCTTTGCCTGTTTTATAGGACAAATTCAAACATCATTTCATGTACATATATAATGACTTGCCTGTATCATAAAAAGAGAAATACTACTTGCTCAAAATAATGATGTATCCATTATCCTATTACATTGAATTACTGATATCATATATAATAATAATAAAATAACCTTATTTTCTCTTTACTGAACTCAAATGTTTCATATCAGAAACTACATGTAGTTTTCATTCCTTTCTCACTAAACTTTTATTTGAAGAAACTGATTGCCAAAGGTTGGCAGACTCCAATAAACATTTCACAATTTTAATCTCACAGATAAAAACTACTAATATTATTGTTTTCATTAACACAATTAACTTCATGACTTTAACCTTTTTTCTGTTCTGCTTCTATTTCTACTGTATAACTGATTTCTTCTGTGGGCTGGATGAGGAAGAAGACCAAAAATTGGACATGGTGTTGGGGCCAGAATGAGCATTTGTGGAAAGATCAGAAACCAGGGGGCCTTTCCTCACACTTTCTATCAGAAGCCAGCTGGGTGCTTTTGAGAAAGTCAGCCATTCTTACTTGCATTTTGTTATTTTAAAAGTGAGCGATTTGAGGATCTTTGGGAAGTCTTCCATCTCTAAATTTATTAATCTATTAATTAAGGTATACCCCATCCCTTCATCCCTTCACCTCTTATCTCTCTTCATATTACTAGGCAGTCCCAGAGTGTGCTGCTTCCATCCCTATTAGGAACCTGATTTCACTTTGGAGAGTTCCACAAAAGAACTGTGCCAATGAAAGAGAGACTGTGAACCACAAAAAAGGGGGTAACAGGCAGAGCTTCAATTTGTTTTATAAGAAAGCAGATGCATAGGGGGAGGGGAGAAAGAGCCCCAAAATTAAGAGGACTTCTCTCATGATAATCTGCCATAATAATGGGTACTCTTGCCAAGGAAATATAAAAGAAATGAGTTACATACACAATGGACAGACATTGTTAAATTCAAAATAAGTGCACTATTAAATGTACAACTCTGTATGATGTTCATCAGCACTTTTTATCTATAATGAAAACCAGAAAAACACTAGTCAACAATTAAAAATAATATGATCTATTTATGTGTGCTGATATGGAAAAACTTCAAAAACTATATATACTATAT
>NW_006383008.1:1300582-1307602 GCF_000327345.1 Myotis davidii
GAGGGGCTGAGGGTGTTGGGCCAGCCGGCCCCATGCCCAAATGTGTTGGGGGGGCCACTCAAGGGCCAGCGGCCTGGGGGAGGGGCCATGGGTAGTTGGCCAGCATCCCTGCCCGATTGGAGTGGGGGGGCCGATCAGGGGTGGAGCTGGCTGGGGGGAGGTACCACGGGCCAATGGGTAGTGGGGGCCCACCAGGGTTGGGGCCAGCTGGGAGGAGGGGCCACAGACAGTTGGCTGGCCAACCCCACCCCCTATTGGGGTGGGAGGGGCGATCAGAGGTGGGGCCAGCCAGGGGAGGGGCTGCAGGAGGTTGGCTGGCCAGCACCAGCCCCTGATTGGACCGGTTCGCTGGTCACAGTGGCTGTCATAGCAAATGGTCATTCTGGTCGTTACAGTGTTCAGGTCGCTGGCTTGTTATATATATATAGATGATTTTATTTGTATAAAATTCTATATTTCTGTCTCTAGAAAGATCTGAATTAGAATATTAATAATGGCTGTTTCTCTGAGGTGAGATTTAAAACATTTGAATTTCCTCTAAGAACAGGTCTTAGGATGTTTGTTTTTATTATAAAGTTATTCATTTTGTAAAAAATAATTTCTGATGAAGTCAGTCCTTCAATATGTCAATATGTCAAACTGATGTTTCATAGGAAGTTGATTGTATACTCCCTATGTTGGGGTTTGCATATAGCATTCTGATTAATACTAAATGATTACAAACTTCCTTCAGCAGAAAGGAGTAACCAAAAAAGAAAAAAGGCAGGAAAAATTTGCTCCTGGTTTGATCAAATTATATAATATCAGTGAAATAGCTCAGTTTTTTAAATGAATATACTCAAGTGTATTAGGTAGCACTGATAATTTTCTTTATAATAATTTATATATTAACAGCTATTTGTAGGAAGGATAGTAGAAAAGAAAAATTTTTATAAGATTACTGATTTCTCTGAATATTTTCTACTGTAAATGATTTAGTATTTTAATATTCAATATATGCTATGCACTTGTACATTATTCCCCAATTCTAAAATAATTTTATGATACAAAAATTATTATGACTACCACATGGTTTAGCAGAAAGAGGTCAGGCTTTGGACCCAAACAGATCAGAGCTTGAATTATGACTGTGACAAATGCCGGTAATGTGACCTTGTCAAATTAGCCTCTGGACTTCAGTTTCATCTATAAAATATGCATAATATTTTTCTTGAAAGGTTGTTGTGAGGATATGAAGTTGTATGTAAGTAAAGCGCCTGATCCAGTGCCCAGTAATGTTCAGGCATTGCATAGTTAATGTTGCAATCACTCTCACCTACATAACAATGACAGCCAGCACTTTTGTGGAATTTGTCTGAGAAGGGTCCTGTTGTAAGCACTTCACATGAACTAACTCACCAATCCTTTCAACAACTCTATATAATTTTATCAATCCACATTTTACAAATAAGGAAACTGAGGCCAGACCAGAAAAGTAACTAGCACAAAGCCTTGCACTCTGGCTCTGGAATACATTGTCTTCACCACTAACTGCTGCCAGAAACTCAATTCAAAATGTCTTTTCATAGTAGCACGTGCTTTGTAAAGAAACTTTACATGATTTATTGATCTAATACATCTTCTGAATAGTCTGTAATTTAAGGATTTGGAATTCATTACTGCATTATAAGAATTAATTCTACAGTTTTTGATATATTTTCAAATATATATTGCAGGCATAATCTGATCGGTGATCATATTTGTGTAAGTGGTCTGATAATTATCCAAGACTTAGTGCATAAAATATTTCTAAACAATCATCCTGATTTAACCATATTTACAAAATCAATACTTGCACAATGTATAATTTGGTCTTAAATTTTTAAAAAAATCATCATACTCTTTGTCAAAGATACTCATGGAAGAGAATGGTAGGAAGAATGATGAAAACATGACCATCAGTCTTCCTCACATTAAAACATCAGTCTTCCTCACATTAAAAGGATTTACATCTTATAATATATTATACTTTGAAATAAACATTTGTTGCAGTTTATACAAACTGCAGTAACACTGAAATTCAAGAGTTTTCCAAAAATCACATGAATATGTATATAATAATTTCTTAAAGTAGTAACTGCAAAACCTTTGTCGTAATTCCATATAATATGTTAAGCGCTTCTTTTAGAAATGGAAAAGTGACACAGCTACAGATAATGGGAAGGAGAAAGCCGAAGGTCAGTGCTCCCCATCAGCAGCTCTGCTGATGGGAAGAAAATGACCAGCATCTTTAATCCAGAACTGAGTAAGCTCTTCCTCTTTATGTATCATTTAAATGAGAAAATGCTCATATCTTTCCATTTTTTTCCCATTCTTTTTTGTTGGTGTTTTAAAAATAGAATCATAAGGCTCTTAGAGTTCTTTCTCTTATAGTCCTATTCCAAAAAAAGAAAAAAAATCTAGAATAATGGATAATGTGTGACTTATCTTGTTCTTAACAAAATGGAAAATAAATTTGTCAGGGATTTTCTAATAACAAACAACTTCTTATATATCAGACAATAATCTACTCCTCTTTAGCCAATTTGTCTTAAATTAAATAAAGGGCTGACACAGACGGTATTTCAATGTTATACATAGTACCTATATGTCGTTTCTAATGCTCCCCAATGCTATTGTTTCTTTTATTTTAGAATTATGTTCGCTATATTAGGCAACAAAAAATCAGTATCAAATATTGGTTGGAATAACATATAATTAGACAAGCTTTCTAACTTTTTAAAAATTTTATGTCCATGATCAGCGGTTCCTCTAAGCATTTTTTGCTCATGTCTAAGTGCTTTGCCCAGGCAGTTCTAAATTGCTTTTAGACAAAGGAGGATTTCAGTGAATATTCGACTGTAGAAGGCACTAGAACTCAAATAAGAACTTTGACTTCAATTTAATCCAGTAACGCTGGCCAAACACTCCCTAAATACATGATATACCTATTTCTTCTGAATCACAACAGGATTAGTTCTTCTTCTTCTTCTTAACATGTATATTGATAAAAATGAGCTAAGGCCCCTGAAATAATACAAACTTTCAGGAGTCCAATTAAACATGTTTAATGTACATACACTTTAATCTAATATTCTTCCTAAAAAAATAAAGAAGTGAACAAAGATTACTATAAAAGACTTTATGATAGCATTATTTTAATAGAAAAAAAGCAAAAGACCTCAAAGGTGCTATAAGAGGTAAATTTGTGTGTTTTTAAATTATGACATATCCATATAATAATCATATAGTTAAAATATTAAATTTATTCAGAAAGATTTAATAATATATTATATGAGAAAAGCAGGTAAAAAGCCCTATGAATTATCCAATTTCATTTTCTAAAGGATGGGTTGTCTGTTTCAAAAGATTTTTAAAACATGTCCATAAAAATGTTAACAGTGTTTATGCCTAGATCAGTGGTCGGCAAACTCATTAGTCAACAGAGCCAAATATCAACAGTACAACAATTGAAATTTCTTTTGAGAGCCAAATTTTTTAAACTTAAACTATATAGGTAGGTACATTGTTATTAACTTAATTAGGGTACTCCTAAGCTGGCCTTTGCTAAAAACGTCCTCAGTCTGATTGAGGTACTTCGCTGAAGTCGACCCCTTCCAACTCTCCCATCCACACTCATCTTGTAGCCAGTCTCACTCAACTTGTGCATGAATCGCGCGCACCCCCACCCGACCCCCCCGCCCCGCGCTGCGTATTCCACGGCCCGCCTATGGACTTAAGAAACATGTGAGTGATAATTCCTACAGATCAAGCTAACTGATTAGAAAGCAATATTTTTAGATTTAACTTATTTTTCTCACTAATGCTTTCCGTTTCTGAAAATTAGGATTCAGTTGTATATGCTTAGCCTTGATGGGTAATAAAGAAAATGCCACATGTCTAGGAGAGCTCCATATTATTACTAAATCACACTTGAAGAGAGCTGTTATAATGCTAACTGACCTTACTAAAAAGATCCAATTAATAAATAAATCATTTTTAGATATTTATTAGACAAAGAAAGCAAGGTACTCTATAGCCTTTCTTTTTCTTTTTTATTTAGTTACATGGAAGCTCTGAGTCAAATATTCAGATATTTATTTTTACATTGATTAAAATATAAATAAGGTCTTGTTCCTAACATCACTTAAATCCTTTCTGTAGGTAACAAATACTTACATTTGGCAAGCTTGAGACTTTAGAGGGTATCTAAAAATTTAGACCATTGATTGTTAAACTTGTAATCTTAAAGCTTTCATGATACCCCAGGGGCAACCTTGAGGACCAAGGATGAGTGAGGACTTGACCTCCAACCTCTGGTTCAATCACAGCAGTTGATCAGAATTTATTTACATACTAGAATTTCTTAACACACTTATTTGACCAAAGCATTCCAAGGAGAAAAATATTTTTAAACATTTTTCAGATGTGGAAACTGAAATCCACAATAGAGTATACATTCTAAAGACATTAGTGACGGTGACAATGAGACTATATTTCCATATATAAAATATTAATCACATCTAAAATTTCTAAAGATATTGTTCATCATTTACTAAAGATGTGTAACTAGAGATTGGCATTAGTGACTATGGGGCGGGGGATAAATGAAGAACAAGGCTGGGAATTATTCCTTCTTGCTGTCTTTCTTCCTTTCCAAGAATTCCATGCCTCTACACTTTTTAATGAGTGATGAGGAGTGGGGGAATAAAGATCAAGGTATATTCTGATAATTTTGTACTTTAAAAGATATTAGGTCTTTTTCAAAATGTTTAATGTGGTTGGTCCATCATTAAATCTTAAGACTGTTCAGTGTTTGTTTTCTGTTAAATGCGAGTATAAATATGCCAGGTTTCATGAATTTGTGATTTAGCTTGTGCTCAGCTTCAACATCAGTCGTTTTAAAAAGCCTGAGTAAAATGTTGCCTGTTTTACACAGTCTTACTTTTCTTTCCATCATCTATAACTTAAAGTAATTCAATATTTTATCCAACTTCTAAGGAAATCTCACCAGTCAGATTTCTACCCTTTAATAATATTTTGTCAGCCTTTGAGTTATTACAATTATTTGATTGCTGTGAATACAGCGGAAAATAAGAAAACTGCTTATTTCAGTTTATACCTTAGGCAGCAAGTGTCAGATTGTTGATTAAGATTGTCTAAATATCTGTGTGCAGCCTTACAAAGAGGATTTTTTAAATTACCTAATCCACATAAGTTTCACCTATTATTACATGTGTTTTCCTTCAGAGTCATCCATTTGTATCATTTTTGGTGTCCAATCAATTGTATTACTTCATCTAATTCCTTTCGCTTGCAATTTAATAAAAAAGAATGAGCAACCTTGGTTAATTCAGAATAAACATAGCTGTTTCTTTTTATCCCTTTTTCCATCCAGAGTACAGTTTCCATTGATTTCAAAGGGATCATTTTATTCAGACTAGCTCTTCAGGGTAGAGAGCAAGATAGGAAATGAATGGCTCATTAAGAGTGTGAAGCTATTTCTTTTATGAAATGTCTTCAGTGAATTCCACTCAGCTGCTCTTTTCAGGTAAAGCCAACTCCCTACAGTGTCTACTAGTATATACATGAACCATGTGCACCTGCTGCCATGAGGAAACACCTCCCACCCCAGAAAATGCCACTAAATTAGTGTCCTCATCCTCACCACTACAGATATTTGGGTCTGATAATTCTTTGTTGTAGGGAAGGAATGATGTGCTTTGCATTGTAGAATTGTCAGCAGCATCCTTGGCCTCTACTCACAACGTATCAGTAGAGCCCTCCAGTTGTAACAACCAGAAGTTTCCCCACACATTGACAAAAGTCTCAGAAGGTCAAAAAAATACAGTTGAAAATTTCTGGACTAAACCAATGGTTCTCAAAGTGCGGTCCTTGAATCAGCAACAGCACACAGAAACCCGTTAGAAATGCAAATTTTAGGGCCCCACCCAAACCTCCTGAATCAGAAACTTCTGGGATGGGGCCCGGTAATGTATGTTTTTTAACAACCCTGAAAGGATTCTGATGCACAGTTAAGTTTACAAACATTAGCACTAAACCTATGTTAGCACTATTTGGTTGAAGGACAAGAATGATCTAGGCTCTTGTTAAATATACATTTCTAAATTAACACCCACCTTAAACCACCAAGACTTTGAAATTTCTCTGATAATTTTGCACTTTAAAGGATATTAGGGGGAGAGAAACTAAGATGGCGGCATAGATAAACACCGGGAAATTGCTGCCTCCCATAACAATTGATAAAATGTAGAATTTGATGATTTGATATACATATATTTTGTGAAATAATCACTGTAATCAAGCTAATTAACATGTCCATTGATACAGGCTATATCTGTATCCAAGCCAAACTTTATATTTTTCCTGCTTCACCATTTATATCTTTATAATTAAGTTGGTTGTAATTAGTTTGTGTAATTAGGTGACTAGTAGCTATAGTAAAGATGATATGGGCCCAGCGTGGGAGGCTTTTAATGCTTAGCTAAGAGTTTAAACTTTGTTATACAATGGGAAATAATTTAAGGGCTATCAAGGCCATTGCCTGTTTCTCTTGGTAAAGAATTAAAGATAATCTATAAAGTCAATTAGTAGGTGTGGTTGAAGAAAATGTTTTTCAAATATTAAATGTTCTGCCAACCATTCCTTCATAGGTTGGCGTCTTTGGCTAGGGGGATGTTCTTAAGCTATCAGGCTGGGCCATCCAGGAGATAGGCAAGAAATCTGAACATGGAAATGTAACTTTTGGATGGAGGTTGAGCAACAAGGTTAATTGGAGTGGTTAGGGGAGAACCAGGAGATATTCTGAGTGTCATGGATCTAAATAATGGGAAAGTTCCAGGAAAGAACAAAGTTTTGACTGCTATAGAGTGATTGAGCAAAGGAAAGGCTCAGAAGAAATCTTTGGTGATTGAGAGAACAGGTTCAATCCAATGTTGACATTTCAAATTGATAAAGTAAAGGCAGATTGAGAAATATAAA
>NW_006383008.1:1308668-1309068 GCF_000327345.1 Myotis davidii
CAATGAACAACATAAACTGGTGAACAAGGACTGATCCAGAGACAGAGAGGCATTGATTGGACTGTCGGGCCTTGGAGGGAAGGTAGGGGACGGTGGGGTAAGGGGGAATGATCAACCAAAGGACTTATATGCAAGCATATAGGTTTAACCAATGGACACAGACAACGGGGGGAGGGAGTAGGGGGTAACATGGGGATAAGGACACATATGTGATATCTTAATCAATAAAAAATATATTTAAAAAAAGGATATTAGGTCTTTTTCAAATGTTTGCATGTGGTTGGTCCATCATTAAATCTTAAGATTGTTCAGTGTCTGTTTTCTGTTAAATGCGAGTATAAATATGCCAGGTTTCATGAATTGTGATTTAGCTTGGTTCAGTAAAGTGTATTTCGTGTGT
>NW_006383008.1:1309194-1315870 GCF_000327345.1 Myotis davidii
ACAAGCACCCTCAGTTACTCTTAAGTACTTTCAATTTTGAGAATCATCACCCTTCCTCCAACTTCTGAAGCCCCAATGTAAATTTGTCCATGGTGTTTGAATCAAAGATTCTGTTTCTAATATGTCAGTGAAACCAAAAGAAGGAACATCTGATGTGTTCTTAAACACAGTATGACTGATAATCTTAACAAAGGTCCTTAAGAGAAACAGAACCGAAATTATCATTTAATAGGCCATATGGCAGATGGGAATTCTAACCAAAGCCAAGTGCTTTTTCCTCTACCCCAATGTAGTGTAAGGCTTAAAATTACAATTATGTGCTACACTGGCATCTGTGGAAGACTGAGAGGGCCTCAAATGGCCTCACTGCAAGTTAGTACACTCTTGGTACTACAAAGTTTGCTTCCTACAGCCCCTGCTTGTTCACTGTATTACCAAGTGCAATTCCATGTGGCTTTGGGGAAGATATGGCACCCTCTCCCCCTGAGACTATTAAACTGCTTTCAATTTCATCTGTCCAGTGCCAGGTATCATGCGTTTGGCTATCCCCATAACTCTACAGTAAGAATTCCTCCTTCATCAATGGGGTAAAGAAGAGGTGATCAAATACTCAATAACATTGATGAGTATATGATACATCACAGGGGGTAAAAGTCTATACCGATATACACATAAAAGTAACACTGATTAAGCACGCATCATATACCAGGCACCATGTTTAATATACATTATTTTCAAGGCTCACAGTAGATATTGTTCTCATTGTAGGGTAGAAGAAACTCAAGCTCCTAAAAAGGCAATTAACATTATCAAGTCATTTATTTGTAATGTGTGATGGTTAAAATATGTGTCAAGTGTCTGGCCACAAGGTACCCAGATATCTGATTAAACATTATTTCTGTGTCTGTGAGGGTATTTCTAGAAAAAATTAGAATTTGAATTGGTAGACCAGATAAAGCACATTGCCCTCTGCTTTATGGGTGAGTATCATCCAATCCACTGAGGGCCTGAGTAGAACAAAAAGGCAGAAGGTTGGATTTGTGTCTCCCTCTCTCCCACCATCTGAATCATAAATCTTCTCCTACCCTCTGCACTCCTGTTTCTCAAGCCTTCTAACTCTACCACCAGTTTCCTTGGTCTCCAGCTTGCAGACAACAGATCATGGAATTCTCAGCCTCCATAACCCTATGAGCTAATACCTTATCAAATATCATTCATATATGATAAATAGGTAGATAATCTGAACAGATAGATATCTACAGATATATATCCAATTGGTTCCATTTCTCTGGAAAACTCTGACTAATGCATAAGGGGCATGTCCAAGTGTATCTGGTAATTACTTACATTGCAAATGGAAAAATAAAACTCAAAACAAATTGGCTCCTTCATTTACAAAGTCCAAAGGAGGGCTGGCCTCAGGCACTGAGGTTTAAGTTGCAGACTCATTTTATATAATTATATTCTTTTTAGAACTGACATATTCCTTTTTTGCTTAACTTGCAGGCAAGGACCTAAAATTCTAGCTTAAAAGAAAAGGAATGTATCAGTCCAGGAAACTTCTTTCCATGGGCTGAAGGCTGGTCATATTACCAGGTTTTAGCTCAGTCTATGCCTCAGACATGGACCTTGCCAGCGGTACTTTGCAAAGTAGAGATGAAGTCAGAAACAAGAAGAAAAATGTGAGGCATAGACTGAGAACTTAAGGAGGAGGAAATAAGAACCAGAAATAATTACATGCATTAACCCCATCCCCAAAGAATTATCCATAGTGTTGAAAAACTTACTCAATAACATATTGGGGGAGGTGATGCTAATTTTAATTTAATATAATAACACTATAATACAAAATGCACTATAAATAGAAAAGATCAAGTATTGCCCTAGCCAGTTTTGCTCAGTGGCTAGAGCATCGGCCTGTGAACTGAAGGATCCCAGATTCAATTCTGGTCAAGGGCATGAACCTCGCTCAGTTGCAGGCTCCTCTCCAGCCAGGCCCTGCAGGTGTGAGTAGGAGGCAACCAATCGATGTGTTTCTCTCACATCAATATTTGTCTTTCTATCTCTCTTCCATTCTCTCTAAAAATCAATGGAAAAATATCCTCAGGTGAAGATTAAAGAAAAAAAAAGGAACAAGTATTTTGAGCCTTACCAAAGCTTTATAGATATTACCAAATGCAATTCTTATGGAAACCCAGTGGATTTGTTGATAAGGAAGCATTCTGAGAGTCACCTGCTCAACACATGGCCACTGGTAGAGCCTGGTGAAGCTATAAGTTCAACTGAGGGCCACCCTAAAGTCTTTGCTTTCCTCTCAGGGTTGGTGGTGTAAAGCAGTAGTTCTCAATCTTGTATTCATACTAGATCCCCCCAGAGAGTATGAAACAATTATCCATTCCCAATTCCCAACTCTGACAAATTAAGTCAGAATCTATAGGGTTGCAGCTTAAGGCATCGCTTTTGAGAACTACTGAGATAGAACAACAAATGTTTTAATATTTTGTGAGTTTTATATTATAACTAGAGGCCCTGTGCATTAAATTCATGCACTCAGGGGGTTCCTCAGCCTGGCCTGCACCCTCTCGTAGTTCAGGAGCCCTCAGAGGATGTCCAACTGACAGCTTAGGCCCACAGGAGTGGCCTAAGCCAACATCTGCTAAGGAGGCAGGAGAAACTCCTGCCACTGCCACTGACTCACCAGCCATGAGCCCAGCTCAGGGCTTCTGGCTGAGCAGCATTCCCCCTGTGGGAGTGCCATGACCCCTCCCTGCTCTGCCACCTGGCCTCTCTCCCTTCTCTGCTGCTTTGCTCCCTCACCAGGTCACGGATCAAAGGCCCAGACCCCCCGGGCAGCGTCACACGCTGCCGGCCCCGCCTCGCCAGGTCAGGGGTCCAGGTCCAGGTCATGCACTGCCGGCCCCGCCTGCAGGATGCAAATTAGCCGCCATCTTTGTTGGCGGTTAATTTGCATATCGTGCTTATTAGCCAATGGGAGGCGTAGCAAAGGTACAGTCAATTACCATGTTTTTCTATTATTAGACAGTATTATTATAAAGGATGGCAAATTGCATTTAGATGTGTCCAGCCTTTCTATTTTGATATGCATGTTTTTGCCATGTGGCCACCCACTCACAATGTGAACAGCTTTTGGGAGAGTTTGTGTGTGTGTGTGTGTGTGTGTCGGATCCAAGGCCCGGATCCCCCGGGCAGCATTAGGAGCTGCCGGCCCTGCCTCGCCGGGTCAGGGGTCCGGGACCCAGGTCGTGTGTGTGTGTGTGTGTGTGTGTGTGTGTGTGTGTGTGTGTGTGTCTTTTAATGTGACTCTCAAGAGATATTTCATACCAACATATTGGGTAGAATTTCAAAGAATTTCCCTTTTTCTTTGAAAAAATGTAGAACAATTCTAAATCACAGCTTTCCCAAACATCAGATATCAGGGTGGCCTTCAAATATTTAAGCAAACCTTTTCCTCATTTTTTTTTCTTTCATATCAACCTGTCTAATAAAATAACTATACATTTGCCCAACTCCAGATGTTTGGAAACTAGAAAATAGTATGAACAAAAATAAACCTTTATCAGCATTTTTGCAATTTTGCTGTTCATTTATACAGCCTTGTGCTAGTTACTGGTCATGGCTGATAGAATTATACATAACAGACTGATGAACAGGGGGAAAAAGTCACTAATTTTCTTTTATTATCTCAAGTATATAAAAGCAAAAAGTATATCTACCTAATTTTTTCTTATGAGACACTAAATTTGGCTCACAGCTCTACTGCATGAAAAAAATGCAAAAAAATGCAAAAATTATCTTAGCAAATCATAAAGATATTCCAGTTAAAGAATCTGGTATTTGCATTTTAATGGCTTCTTTCAGGCTCCACAAACAATCCAATACACAATTCCTTCAAAATGAGCTATGATCAGGAACTACAGAAATTACTCTTTATATTAGACCTGGTGCCATATTCATCTGGACAAGGGATAGAAAATAATGATACATGAGAGGAGCAAGGTGAAAACAAATGAAAAAAGTCACTCCAATCTCTCTGAGGCAAATAAACCCTCATTTATTTTAACTATTGTATCTGATTGCTATTTGAATATCCTATATTAACAATAGCACCTGAGCTGAAAGGCACTCACTACTAAAACAACTGAAAGGACTGAGGCCCAAGGACCATTAACCTTAGTTATATGTTAGCCTCTTAAGTATAATTAATTGATACTGAATTCCTGATATGCTTACTAGAGATGACCAATTTTATTTTATATGCCCTATGTGAGTTTATATCCATGAATGTGGTATTTTGCTGACATACAGTGTATTTTTTCTTTTTTACATACTCCATGGGTAACACCATTAATATAAATAACAATTACTATAAAAATGTTATGTAAATTTCAGGGTTTGTGACACTGTCCTTATTGTTTCCTTTCTTAAAGTTCCTTTAAAAAGAAATTACTATCTTAAACATTTTTCTATATTTCCACAATATATTTTAATCATAGTCTATTATAAATAGGTGTATACAACTACTTATAAGCACCTAATACTACACAAACATATATATTACCATAAATGCTATACAGAACACTGATATTTTTATATTGTGATTACACCTGACCTATTGGCCATTTGATTTGACTGAAGTTTAGGTCATTGACTACTTTTCATGGTAGATAATTACTGAGTCAATTATGCACCAGAGTATTTCTTTGCAAGAATGTATATATTGCATTGTTATATAATCCTCTCTCTTCCTCTGGCATTTATAGCACTAGTTCAAGAACATTTAAAAAGGAAAAAATTAGGCATCTTTTGATATATAATTGTAATATATATATATAATATATATATAATGTTTTTACATTAAATTAAAATATATACCAAACTATTTTGTAATTTAAATATCCTTTATATATTTCAAAGACCACATAAGATTTCTTTTAGATTTTTACATGCTAGTCACATACACTATTGAAAATTTGAAGATGCTATGTCACAAGAAGATGAAAATGGTAAGATGAATTTACCTTTTAAATTATAGTATATGGCATGGTTAGCTAACAGGAACAAACTTAGAATTTCCTATAATTGGAGAATATTAGAAAGAAAATATAATACCATTATATAAATTATGATATTCTTTCACCTTGCAATTAAGGTCATCTTTCTTGGAGAGAAAGGCATACAAATACCAGAAAAGACATCAGAGATGCTTAAAGACACTTAATGCATGAAAGGTTTAAGAAAAACTAGGTCTCTTGTCTGGTGAAACTACTCTAATCGCAAGGATAAGACTCAAATCTGTACATCTCTGGCCTCTGTTTCTCTACCTGTCTCACAGAAATCTCAGATGTCTTGCTGCTGTCTCCATTGCATGAAAGTCTTGCCGGTCAATAGCATTCATTAAGCATCACTGGGTGCTCAGTAAATGTCTCTGAGCATTATGACAGGTGCCCTAAGGAGATGCCATGGAAGATACAGCCCCCGACACCAAGGAACTTTCAATAGTAATGATTATGCATGCTATATAAATGAACTAAAATAGGGTTTCCAAAATAATATATCAATAATTGCACATTAAAACAGTGCAAATAATTTACATATGCTGAGGTGATTGGGTGGGTGATTTGAGAGAGGTAATCACAATGTTCTGAATCATGTATTAAAAGATCAAAAAGACATGGGTTAATGAGCTAAAGAAGGAGAATTTTTCAGAGGGTAGGAGGCTCATCTAAAATGATGAAAATGAAATAAATCCTGAAGCAGTGTGGTTGGAATTAGAATCAGAAAGATTATGCAGCAGGCTATTGGTCTGATTTGCTCAATCTATCTCTTTTATAATATCCACTTACTAATTTGTTATCTGGCTAGTATAGTCTAGAGCAGAATCTTCCAAGCTTTTGCTCTTCATTGACCCTTTCATAAAGAGAACTGACATTGAAACAAACCATGCCTCTCTATCCCAATTTCTGCTACCACTATACATTAAAAACACAAAACTGATGGGGAAAGATATTTTTAACTCCCATCTGTCTTCAACAACATAAGTTTCCTCTGCACTTAAAAAAGCCAAATATGAAAAGTCACAATGGTATTCCCCTTAGTTATTTTTCTAGAAGCTTTATGGTTTAGCTCTGAAATTTCATCTATACATCTTGAATTCATTTTTTTAAATGGTTTGAGGTAGCAGTAGAGATTCCTTTTCTAGTTGTTCTAAAACCTTTTGTTGATGTTTTCCTATCTCTCATTGAATTGCTTTGGTGCCTTTCTCCAAAATCTCCCATGTTCAATTACTCCACATGTATATCCTTATGCCATAGCACAACTGTCTTCATTCCTTTAGCTTTAACACTAGAAAGACTGAAATTTAGTATATACCTATATTGCCCAAAAGCCGTCAAAATGACTGCATTGTGAAAGAATAACTAATGTGTAAAGAAATTTGTTTAAAATTAATTTTTAATATTTTTTATATTATTTACAGTTATATAACAAGTTATTCGACATTTCTTTCATGAATTTAGGGTGAAATAGAAATAAAATAAACAACTTATTAGAACAAGGATCACTGCATAAAGATTTGAATAACAAGTACTAGTGTAGCTTACTGAGCAACTGCAACTTATCAAGTATCGACAATTCATCATGTACTTGTATGCTATCA
>NW_006383008.1:1316434-1333338 GCF_000327345.1 Myotis davidii
TTGATAGCAAGCTTGTCTATTTTCAATGAACTTGTCCCATATTTCCGAAATCAAGGCAAACTTATTTATTTGTAGGTGCCTACTTCTTTTGGTTCTTTTATCAAAACGAATAAATCGTAGGATTTGCTTGAACTTTGCTCTGGCCATAGTTTTTCTAAAAAATTCGGGACCCTACTTTGCTGACGATAAATAACTGAGTTTTAAATGTTTTGCCTCGTAGGCTCCACGAGCATATAAAATCCCAATAAATGCATGTATTTCCGGTAATATTGTTGTCCAATCGTCCCTCAAAATTTGGCGGCCTTCTTCTTCTGTGCACTTTTTTAAAAACTCCACCCCCACCCCCCCGCAAGCAGTCAAAATGACTGCTTTCGGGCAATATAGGTATAACACATATATATATACCAGAAATGAAGGAGGGGGAGGTAACTACAATTATTAATAAACGCATTTATATGTTGTATAAAAAGTCACAAAATTCTAAGAAATTCTGTCATTATATACATCATTGTTTTTATAATTGAAATTAAAAAGCAGTCAAAATGACTTCCTTGGGCAATCTAGTGTTAAAGTAACTCTTAAAATCAAGTGGTTTAGGTAAGTTCTTCAACATGTTCCTTTCAAGATTGCGGGTGGGGGGGGAGGGGGAGAGGGTAGTCTAAGTTATTTGCATTTACATATTAATTTTAGAATCACCTTGCCAATTTCTACACCAAAAAAATAAATAAACAAGAAACTATTGGCATTCTTTTGGGGTGCTATGAATCTGGAATTTGTGAAGAATTGATACCTTAGCAATACTGAGTGTAATATATGTACATGGTATATCTCTCCACTTATTTAACTCTTCTTTTGCAATTACTTTCTTAAGACTTATCTCTACACTGAATGAGCTTATGAAAAAGCTATTTTTATTATTAACAATGAACTAAATTGATTCTTTAAAAGAGAATATTTGGCCCAGCAAGTATGGTTCAATGTTTGAGCAGGGACCTATGAACCAGGAAGTCACAGCTCGATTCCTGGTCAGAGCACATGCCCAGGGTGTGGGACTGATCCTCAATAGGGGGCATGCAGGCAGCTGATCAATAATTCTCTCTCATTGTTGCTGTTTCTCTCTCCTTCTTCTTTCTTCTCTGAAATCAATAAAAATATATTTTAAAAAGAGGGAATATATTTTTTTCATTTGATAAATGCTTACACTTAGTTTGGAAAAAGTCCTAAAATGTTAAAATTTTAAAAATTTGAAGCTCATTTGATCCAATAATGTATTTTTATGAAAATTAGAAGCCTTTAATCAAGATATAAAATACTTTTACAGTTATATTGTAACTGGTTTTCCTCATTTGATTTCAATGGTAAAATGGAGGAGAATCCCTGGAAATACTTTTTAATTGACTTAGAGAGAGAAGGGAGAGGAATAGAGAGATAGAAACATTGATGAGACAGGAATATTATCGACTGGCTGCTTTCTGCACGCCCCACGAATGGGTGACCTCTTGGCTCCTGGGTTGACACTCAAACGCTGAGCCACACCAGTGGGCTAGAAACTACTCTTGTTGATTGTATGTTCATGCTAACTTTTGTCTTCCGTTTCCTAGAATTAATTAGGTAGGCCCTGAGTATTCAAAAAGCATTGTCATAACTTAGATCTATGACAAAATCTTTTATTTTTGTATTAGTGTGTTTTATATACCTCTACTTTGAATGCTTATCATTATAAATATAGGTAGAACATAGGATCAAAAAGATTTCTTAGATCTTAGGCTAATACCTATATGATTCATATTTGGATCAGGGGGTCACAAATTTTTCCCAAACAGGCCTCACTTTGCAGGCCATGTTTAACTCTGCTGTTATAACATGAAAGCAGGCACAGATAATACACAAATGAATGTGTTCTAATAAAACCTTACTCACAAAAAAAAAAAGCAGTGGGCTAGATTCAATCCACATGCAGTAAATTTGCCAAACTTTAATCTAGATTAATTTTCCTCATTCATGATATAATGTCCATTACATATACATGTTACATGTATATGTCTTCATATATGGATACATATATTCAGACTTAAAGTACTGTACTACTCAATCTAGGAACTGTGTGCTGAACATGAGAGAATAATCTAAATAATGGAAGTCCCCCTTACTCTCTTTTTTCTATTACATGATTATGATGAAGTCATTTGAGCCATATCAAAAATATTACATTTATTCTCTGGATATTTTATTATATTTCAAACAACTAGATAACAATACCTTATACTCATTGTTTCTATGTTTATAAATCAGATACTTTATAAATATTCATAGAAGCAGACTATTCCCTACAGAATTATCTCCAAAACAATAATTATGCAAATTACTGATTGTCCAAAGCACTTAATTTCTTAGCAATATGCAATCTGAGCTAGCCTACAGACAAGTTAATAAACAGCCTTTAAAATAAATGATAGAAGTGCCTTATATCTATAATCAGTGACAAAGTTTAGAAAACAAAGTGAACAATCTTAGAGACAATTTTTAATTTGATAAACACATACTAAAACTCTTATTCCATAAATTCAGCATATCAAAAACTATGTAATGTAATAACATCTTTCAATTGTAGCAAAAGAGAATTTTCCATCAGGTTTTCCTGAAAGAGTATTGTTTACCTATTTATGCATTTAACTCCACTAAGGTCTGAACCCAACTAAGATGTTAAAACATTTACTTGTATGCCTTTTTTTCTTAAAGAAAGTAAAACATTTCCTAATAAAATTATAATTATAGTGTCTTTTCACACCAAATTTTCTTTTGTAGGCACCGTGGAAGGCTTTGATTTATACAGGTCAACCAACTACGAATACCATGACATTATAAGCACGATAACAGAATCAATGGCTTTCAAGTAATGATGAGAGTGATTTAGAAAGTTTTTAAAATAGAACACATGAACCATATTTTTTAAATTATATCAATATCCTTCTTCCGCCAAGTTCGTTATAACTATTAATAATGTTTTATTAATTTAACTTTCTTCTCTTTGTTTCTTAACTTAAATTGCAATGAAAACAGCTAAGCAGAATTTATTGAGTAGATCAACACTGCTCAATCACTCAATACTATAGGTATTCAATGGGCTGATATGTTCCCTGCCCCAGGTAGCTTATGATCTCACTGGCAAGACAAAAAAAAAAAAAAAAAAAAAAAAAAACAGGAAAAAAATAGCAATAAAAGCTTAAAACAAAAGTTCACAACAGCAGAAAATAGCTGGCATATGGAGTCCATTATTAATTTAAAAATGAAAAGAAACACAGTTGTTTATATAATTTGGAAAAATTCTATAATGACTGAAAGTTTATTTGTGTGATTGAACACTTGAGCTTCTTGGACATAAAGCAACAAAAATTTTAATTAGAGACATCCCTAAAAAATAATTAAGTTTATAAATAAGAGAAAAAGTAAGCATATACCAAAGTAAATGAGAGGAAGACAAATTGGAACACATGTTGAAGAAACAGTGTTATAATTAGTCACAACTGGTCAAAAAATATTTTAAAGGCTTCTATGAGACAAAACTATTTATTTGGTAAAACAAAAGGCCTGTCTTCAAGGGGTGATAAATACATAAATAAATGAAATTACTTCAGCTACTTATATGGACTGTGAAGATGATAACAAACATGAGATAGAAAATATCTTGGGAAGTTAAGGAGAGTGGGTCAATATTTTAGCTACAGGTGGTCAGGGAATATGTCTTTGAGGAGACATTTGTATCAAGATTTCAAAGATGAAAAATGTGGCAGCCATGCAAATATCTGGAGAAAGCTTTCTGAGAAGACAGGATTACAAACAGCAAGTGCAAAAGCTTCTAGGTGAGGATGAGCCTGGTACAGTAATATGGGAGATACAGAAAAAGAGCCATTGTGGCTAGAACATCTTGAAAAGAGAGACAATGTTGGTTATTTTTAACAATCTCTTCCCTAGAACATTGTAATTTCCTTGTTCAACATATCATGTGTTGTTTCACAGAAATTGCTTTTGTAAAAATTATGAAACAGTCGTCACATTTGATGGAATTAACAACATATTAAAGATTGAAGAAGAAATAAAAGTAGGGATCTTGAAGATATAGCAAAAGAAATGATCCTATATGAAACATAGAAAGAAAAAGAATAAAAAGTGAGAAAATCATCAGTCCAGTATGACTAATTTCATACAAAGAAGTTTAATATTAAACAGACAACAATATACAACAGAAAGTAATTGAGTTATAACCAAATAAATACAAATCAACTGACAAGATACTTGCTCTGACAGTGGCTATTGGGTTAAAGTCATTTTCTACAAATAACTTTGGCCCACATTTAAATTAAAAAAGGCCCTCTGGGCCTTTCATTTTGGGTTAGTGATGTAAGCAGGTATCCTCCTTTTCTTTTGTTCCCCTATTTCTCTTTTGTGTGCTTTTATTCTCTAATTTCATTTATAAATGTCAAGAAAGAACTAATGTCTGCCTCTCCATAAAACCTTCTGTGATACAATTCACTGTTTGATTCCCCCCCCCCATGAGTGTTAGTTTTTGTTGTTATAACTAGATGGTAATTTCTGGCTGCAAGAACTACATTACATTTTTAAAATGCACCCTAGTTCTAATACAACATCTGATTCATAGTGTATACTCCATAATTATTAATATAACAAAAGGTAGCAAGACAGCATCTCAAATCATTGTAGAAAGATAGATTATTCAATAAATGTCATTGGGTAGCCATCTAGAAAAAAATAACATTAGAGCTATACCTCATATTCTACAGAAGGATAAATGCCAAATGAATCAAAGATTTAATTGTAAAAGTGAAAGCATAAAAGTATTAGAAGCAACCTGGGAGAAGTGTTTTATAATCTTGGTGTGAAGAGGCCTATTTAAATATAACACAGAAGCTATAAATCAAAAGATTGATAAATTCTACAACATAAAAAATTTTAATAATCTTTATAGCAAAAAATACAATAAACAATGGCAAAAGAAAAATGACAAGCTGGGATAAATATTTGCAACTCCTATCACAAACCAATAAACAATAAACAGCTACTATTTGATAATAAATGACCCAATGGAAAAATAGGCAAACAATGTGCACAGAGAGTTTGTGGGAAATGAAACACAAATAACTTTTAAACACATGAATAAGAGAATAAGAAAAATGAAAATTAAACTACACTAATATACCATTCTTTACCTATCAGATGGGCAAAAATACAAAAGATTAATAATACTGTTTGGCTAGGCAGTGGGGAAACAGGCATTTTGTATGCTGTTTGTCAAAGTATAAATTGGCACAACCTCAATGGAGAGTAATTTGATGATATCTATCAAAATTATAAAAGTAGATACCCTTTTATCCAACTCCATTTCAAAGAATTTTTCTTAAAGACAGAGTTATTTATGGGTGAAAAGACCTCTATACGGTCATTCATTGAAATATGATTTGTAATAGCAAGATCAGAAACTACCTAAGTATCTGTAACAGATGACTGGTAAAATAGATTGTGAAAGCCCCAAGAAGAAAATAGTTTGCAGCCACTTAAAAAAATAAAAGGAGACAATTCTTGGATTATGGAATAATCTCCAAGATAGCATGTGAAAAGGCAAGATTCAGAGCTATGTATGGGATATGTTACCACATGTGTAAAGTGGGCTGCACAACAAGGATGTGGGGGAGAATATCGCCTGCTTTGCTTATATCTGCATAAAATGTTTGCATAAGAATACACAAGAAATAGGTAATATTTGTTGCCTCTGGGGATGGGGACAATTGACTATTCAAAATGAATATTCAAAAACATAGTTTTTGTAAATATTCCACAGCACCTAACAGTGCTTATAAAATAACTAGAAGCCCGTTGCACGAAGATTCTCGCAATAGGCCTTCCTTCCCCTGGCTTCTGGCACTGGTTTTCCTCTGGCACCCGGGACCTAGGCCTTTGGTCCGGCCACAGCGAGGCTTGGCTCTTCAGTCTTCAGTCTTCAGTCTTCAGTCCGGCCAGAGCCTTCAGTCTTCACTCTGTGCCTGCGTATGCAAATTAGCCACCATCTTTGTTGGGTTAATTTGCATACTCATCCCATAGGCTGGTGGGCATAGCAGAGTGACACCAATTTGCATGTTTCTCTTTTATTAGTGTAGATTACTAATAATGGGGAGGGATGCCCAAATAAAAATACTACCCTATGCCCTAGCCAGTTTGACTCAGTGGATAGATCTATCTCTCTCCCTCTTCTTTCCTCTCTGAAATCAATAAAAATACAAAAAAAAAAAAATACTGCCCTACATTTTATTGTTTTAAAGTTATATATTCTCTTACATAAATTATCATAATAAGGTGTATATGTAAACTATTTTTATTAATGATCTAAACATTTTGGACTATATGTAAGTGTAATTATGAAGTCATTAGTACTTAACTTCTGAGAAAATTGCCCTACAAAAGTAACACTAACTTCAAGTATTAGAAATAATATTGTTCCCCATCCCCATTCAACTTGAAATATTTTCTTGACTGCCTACATTGAATAAAATTATTTTTAAGATCTTATTTAAAACTTCCATATGCTTAAGAAAAAAATTCTTTTTAAAATATCTGCAAAATTTACATTTTTAATTGTTAGTATATTTTCTTCAATTTTTTCTTAACTCTAGAACAACTTTTTCACTTGTTTGCTTCATTTTTTTAAATTAGAAAACACAAATAAATCACAGGATATGAAAACTTCTTCAATTTTCAGAATATTATATTGTATACCACATTGAATTATTTGGCATTTTCCCTTTTTTGTTAACACCAAACTGAAATTTGCATTCCAGATTTATCACAGTAAACTCCATTGCCAGTGTTTTGAATGATCTTAGCTAGTATTTAAAGCACTGTTACCAGGTACAGAAATATAGACATTGTGTTGAGAATCATTTTCTCTTTCTTTGTAAATATGTACTAAATTATCAAACCTCCCTATGTTTAACATTTGACAATCAGAGGAGGAGGAATAGGAATCCCTTTTTATGGGCCAGCCCCCTCTTAGTTCCAAATTTCCAAAGTAAGTTTTATCATGGTAACCATTTGGGTTAGCATAGCAACTATTTGCTAAATTATAATGTTCAGGAGACTAATGATATTCCATGATTTTGTTAAGACACTTATTCTAAAAACCGTGATTAAACCAAATCACATATTTTAATTTTGTATAACAGCATCACACCGAGAGTTAAATTAATATGGACTGGTTTTCCTTTAGAAAACCCAAGGAGGTGCTAAAGAAGAGATCATTTACATTAGAAGCTACAGTACACATCACATTGGTATTTTTGTTAAAGTAATATCAACAATATTTAAATTAAAAAGGTTAACAGGTATACCATTAAAATTATGCGTGCAAAAAAATGTGATGAAGGGCTTACAGTACTGTAATGTAAACTGCTCATGTTACATAAGAAATAAAAACACTAACATTCCTATAAAACAGATTCCTTAACTGAGTGAGAGTTGTACGGGATCCTAGGCCCCAATCTAGTTATGTTTGACACCACCTCCCTAGGGGAGAATATCTCTAATTTATAGCATTTTCCAACTTTCATAGTATAAATACTAACTCTAGGACTAATTTCAAGCGAGCAAGGTAGTCACTGAACATGGAGTTAGAAAGAGAGGTGCACAATTGGCTCTCACTAGCCAGGACCTGCCACTGCCCGAACTCCAGAACCAATCCAAACCTCCAGGGGTAGAGCACAGAAGCATGTACTTTTTAAAAGTTTCCTCGGTGATTTTACAATAGTCAATCCATAGACCAGTTTTTAGAAACCACTTGACTAGTTTAGCATACAACTACAGAACTTTCTGAGGCTATGGAAAGGAAAACATTTGTACGGCTTCTCCTTTGTAGCACAAAGGCAGCTGGAAGGAACATTAGCAACACTGTCATCTAGCAAAATGGAATTGTCAGAATATTTCACTTTTAAATCAAAGTAAACTGTAAGGCATCTCTTTGGTGTATAGCTATTTATGAGCCCAGATGAATGGCAAGCTTTTTTGATAACTTCATAAGCCAAAAAGAAGGTGCCTCGCTCTAACAGAATAGTCACTGAAATCCTCATTGTTTCTCAAAGAAGTTATCTAGTCTAGTCCTTGCCTCCAAGAGACGATGGCAGTGTGTTGGTATTCCAGCTCCTATTACCTACATTCATTAACCTCTTATGCGTAACATCAATGCTTCATGTCAAATTATTCAATTGAATCCAATAAAATACAGGGATTCCATTTGTAGACATCCCCAGTTTCATATGAACTTATAACCTTTAATATCCTGGTGTACACTAATCTTCAAGAGATAGGAAATGATAAAGATTAGTAATGGTTAAGTGTCTTTGCCTGGGTCCCCATGAAAGCCCAAGAAAAAAAACTTGTAGGCAGGTAGTTTATTTGGGAAGTGATCTCAGGGAATAAGAGTGTGGGGTGGTAGAATCTGTGGGGAATGAACTGTTACTCTCAGGGCATCTGTGGCTTACGAGCTTTATAGGCGAGTGACTTACTTTTCAGAAATTCAAATACTGGGTAACCTGCCCAGCTAGTTCTGCTCAGTGGATAGAGCATCATCCTGTAGACTGTAGGGTTCCGGGTTCAATTCCGGTCAAGGGCACATGCCAGAGTTATGGTCTCAATCTCCAGTAGGGCGCATGCAGGAGGCAGCCAATCAATGATTCTTTCTCATCATTCATGTTTCTATCTCTCTCTCCATCTCCCTTCCTCTCTGAAATCTATAAAAATATATTTTAAAAAAATAATAATTACCCTGTTCTGTAGGATGAGAAGCATTTCAGAATGTCTAAATTGGCATTAAAAGGAAGAAGCATTTATCTATCTGGTCTATTCCCTAGGAGCCAAGAATGGCTCCATGGGCATTAATTCCTTTGCCCCATTCTTTTGGTTGATCATATGTGAGAGCCCAGCAGTTCTAAGGAAGTCAGAGAAACTCGAGATTGGAAACAAGAAGTAACTGGCCAGGCCGAGGCATTGTCAGGTTACACTGATATAAGTTTGGTCAAAGTCTGTATGGACCTGGTCACTACACAGACTGGCCAAGATTATATAAAGTGGTATACAAGCGGGGTCCAGTTCACTAGGTAAAAATCAAGCAGTTCTGCTTAGTTTGTGACTGTTGCTTGGGTCTATAATCTTGTTCTTTGGATTTAGAAACCTAAAAACATTACTACGGTGGCCCCATATCAACCCACAGACTTCCATACACTTTTGAAAACGGCTGGAAGTCAACTGAAGAAAAGACAATCTTGCTCATAAAGGAACAGATTCATTTGTTTATTTTAAAACAAACCACATCAAATAAAGCATTCCTGGGGCCATTCTGAATGGGCCCTAAAAGGGCAGTAGACCCCAATAGAGAGGCTCTGTGTCACATAGAAGAATAACTGGGAGGAAGAGGGCAGAATAGAAAGGGGCTTGAATAGCCTCAGTGACTCCTCTGAAAAAGCTGCTATCAGGAAAACAGGCAACTTTAAGTAAATCCCAGGGTCTACAATGAGAAGCCATCTAACAGTAATATCAGAGGAGGAATAGCCTTTCTGACCCCTTTTCTATTTCTTCCCTCTTTGCTCTGACCACAGAAACTAAGGTTCTAAGGAGGAGGAGGAGATGGGCAACAGATAGTGCAGTGGTTCTCAAACTCTAGCGTGTTATCATTCACTGAGATCACTTTAACAAGTGCTGGCACCAACCCCAGCGTTTCCCATTCACTAAGTCTGAAGAAATCACAGCTCTAACAACTTCCCAGTGGGTGCTTCCTGGTCCACAGGACAATACTATAAGAACCACTGAAAGAGTAAAATAGAAAGAAAAGCCCACACACTCTACCTGGATTCCCACCTGCAAAAAGCTCCAGCTGAGGTAGAGGAAGTAATTGTAACTTTGAATGAAGATGGAAAGTTTATCAATACATAGGAATAGATAGTTTTCATTATTGAATTGAGACTACTTAGGCGAGTTATACTGGTAGATACTGTTGACCCTGAGAGAGAGCAGAAAAGCCAAAGTACTGTCCATGTTCCCATCCAACAGCAGACAAACTAACACCACGGACGAAATTGAAAGGGGCAGAAAAACAAAAATAAAGACACTTTCTGATTATATCCCATGATTGTATGAATTACAAAGGCAAGGCACCACACATTGCTGAAAGAAGCGCCTTAGGTACAATGCAAGCAACAGAGAAAAGCAGTCAGGGGACTGGAATCTGCAGTTGGATTTCTTGGTTTAAATAGCAGTAACCTTGAGTAAGTTATTTAATCTCTCTAAGCCTCATTTTCTCATCTTAAAAGTGAGGATAACAATGTCTACCTCATAGGTTTGCTGTGAGGATGAAATGAGATAATATACATGAAGCATTAGCACAGTGCCTGCCATACAGCAAATATTATTATTATTATCATTTCCACGTTAGTCCTCTAGAGAACACTATAATACATACAATGGGCTAGGAAATAGAAATTTCTAAAATGCTACATGGACATAAAGTGTCATTGTTGATCTTGTTTTTCTCTCTCTTGCTCTCTCTCTCTCTCTCCCTCTCTTTTTCTTCCCCCCACACTTTCTCCCTCCCTTCCTGTCAGAAATATAATAAGTAAGTTTTGTGTAGTAGAAAGAACATTCTGAATGGGTTTTGCACACAATTAACTACTCAAAACCTCAATCTCCATATATGCAGAATGGCAATCACAATGCAATGCTTAGGTCTCAGGGATGTTGTAAGATTAGAAGAGGCGGCATGTTGTGAAAAGCCCAGCAGTGAGTACAGACACAGTCATGGAGACTGAGGGAAGGGTCTTCAAAGCATATTCTCTACACTTAGGGAGAGCTTCTTGCATTACTACAGAAAACCTGCAGGATCCTCACATCTGGGCTTAGCAGAAAGTAAGAAAGGTGCTCTTCTTTGGAAAAGTGACTTCTTAGGACACAAGATGTGAAAGACTACAGTGAAAATTTTTGCCTATCACTAGCTTTAAAAAGATAGTTAAGAACACTTTCAAAGATCAATAGATAGAGAGCAAAAGGGATCAATTTAATGATTTAATGTAAATGGAACTTTATTTTAGCTATGCTCAGATGAATACTGTTTGATTTAATCACCTTGTGGTGATCAGAGAAGTAAGGATGGAAAGATGGTGCCAGGCTGTAGTCCAGTATGGCAAGCTGGGCAGCAGGACCCCCATCTCCTGACTGTGCGATCTTGCCCAAGTGACACCATCTTTCCTCTTTTTTAAAAGCGTAGCAATTGACATGGCTATCAGGGTCAAATGGAAGGTAACAGCTGGGAGAACTGTTAAAGTGCAATATGAGAATAGATAAGCCACTCAACCTCAGCTGGGGTAGAAGAAGTAATTGTAATCTATAATAATCCTAATATATAAAAAGCCAGGGGCCATCACAACCAAAACAACTGGACAGACAACCGAACAGCAGGCTGCATGCGGTGACCAAGCCGGTGGAGGGGCAGTGAGGGACAACCAGGCCAGCGGGGAGGGGGATGGGACAGTTGGGGGTAACCAGGCCAGCCCCGGATTAGAGAGGGTGCAGGCTGGGCTGAGGGGACCCCCACCCCATGCACAGATTTCATGCACTGGGCCTCTAGTAAAACGATAATATGGTAATTAGACTGGACATCCTCCTGGACGTCATTCCGGACATCCTTCCTGACAAAGCCAGGGCTGGAGGGAAGTCAGCCTGGGTCCTGGGTGCCTGCAGGCAGCCTGAGGGAAGCTAACCCAGGTCCCGGATGCCTGCAGGCGGCCGTAGGAGAGAAGCCCGGGTCCTGGATGCCAGAGCGAAGCCGGTGTCAGCAGCCGGGGGAAGAAAGGCCTACTCTTGCACGAATTTTCAGGCATCAGGCCTCTAGTTTTGAATAATGATGGAAATGTTTATAGAGACATGGGAGTGGACACTTTATTATTAAATTGAGACACCGTAAGACCCTGAGAGAGAGCAGAAAAGCTATAAAATTGGCTATGTTTCCATCTAGCAACAGACAAACTAACACCACTAAAGAAATTTAAAGGGGCAGAAAAACAAAAATAAAGACAGCCTTTCTGTTTATATCCCATGGTTGTATGAATTACAAAGGTAAGGCAGTTTTCTCATCTGTAAAATTAGGTATGAGAAGTATTGCTAATATCTTTGAAACATCTAAATTCTGTGATTCTAGGCTTAAACTTGAAGGTACCAAAGCAAAAATTGAGGAAGGCCCTCTCTCCTTAAACTGCATTCCTAGATACAAACACCAACCTCCAAACCACAAACTGATTTTGTAAAATTCTTCCTTCATAGACTGCCAGGCACAGCAGAGACTGTCTGGGTGGCAGCAATACCTAAGGCAACACACATCTTAAATACAGATAGGCCCTTCTTCTAAAAGAACACTGAAAACTGTTAGCTTAATTGCGAATAAAAAGGCCATTGAAATTCAGTGCAACTAGAAGACAGACTGAGTCTATCACAGCATTAAAATAACCTTACAGTAAAATATACCTGTATGGATTTTGTGTGCTGTTGTTTTTTTAAAAAAGGTCTTCAATAAATGACTATGTGTAAAACTTAAATATTTATGCAAGAATTTGCATTTTACTGCAAATCTAAATTATTGGTTATCTAATCAATAATCAGTATATTAAGGGGATTTTAAATTGAAGAAAGTTGTCATTTAAAATGGCCAAGCATGCTTAATGAAAATTATCCTTTTTTAATCACTTTTCTAATTAATAAGTGCTTTTCTAAAATTTAAAAAGAGCCAAGTATTCAATAAATAAAAATATCAATGAAGTCTAGACATTTTTACAGTATCCTGATTTAGATGGTATTTTAGGATTAAAGGGGACCTCTAAATGTCAACTGTTTAATCCCCCAGCATTGTAGCTTTACCAAGTGGTTATCTAGCAAATGTTTGAATTCTGCAAGTTTCATTTTATCATCAGAGAGCATACATTATTAGAATTTATTTTATTCTGCCAAATCCAACCTAAATTTTTAACTTTGGAAATTAGCAAAATGACCAAATAATTTAATGATCAGTGTCTACATTTGAAATAACATTCTAATAGGAGCAAACAACTTGTTAGCGTAATTCAATTGTGGCTGGAGTCATGTGGCATTAGAAATACAACAGAGATGGGGCAAATTTCTTTTCTTTTAATATATTTTATTGATTTTTTACAGAGAGGAAGGGAGAGAGATAGAGAGTTAGAAACATCGATGAGAGAGAAACATCGACCAGCCGCCTCCTGCACATCTCCTACTGGGGATGTGCCCGCAACCCAGGTATATACCCTTGATGGGAATCAAACCTGGGACCCTTCAGTCCGCAGGCCGACGCTCTATCCACTGAGCCAAACCGGTTTCGGCGGGGGCAAATCTCTATATCATTCTTAGTCTTGCAGAGACCAACTTTGCTCATTCTATTCCTCTCAGGCTGACAATAGGAGCCTACAACTGTCCATGTCCTCATGCAGATCCTAAAACACAACAGTCAGTGAGCCCTGCTGTGCCTGAGCCAATTAGAATGAGACCCAACTGAACATTAGAGTCATGGTCCTAAAGGTCTGGAATTTGTCTGTCAGCCTAAACTCATCTTCCCTGACCCTAGTATTCCCAAGCCCCATACTGAACCCTCTGTTCCACAATCCCTTCCATATCTCTATTTCTGGACTTCAGCCATACTTTCCACCCTGTATGCAAGCTCCCTATCCTAAATTCTAGTACCTTAACCTGAAATGCCAACAATATGCCTACCTCTTGTCTCCTTAATGGGGCTGGACCCTAGATGTGTCTCCTCAGCCAATAACTGAGGTTCTGGTTCTATTTGTGTCTATTCTTCCAGAAACAAGCTACTTCTACCTAATCATAATTATCTACTCACTCCAGATACTTTATAACTAGGTCCCCACTCCTTTTGTTTTTAATCATCATCCAAAGATAAGATTTTAGAGAGAGAGTAAGGAGAAAACTGAGAACAAGATTGATGTGAAAGAGAAACATCAATCAGTTGCCTCCCATACATACCCCAACTAGGGATCGAATCCACAACCTAGGTATGTGCCCTGATTGGAAATTGAACCTGCAATCTTTTGGTGTATGGAGCGATGCTCCAACTAACTGAGCCACTAGGCTAGGGCCCTACTCCTCATTTTAAGAACTTCTGTGATGTTCCTGGTATTCAGACTTGAACTACTTCCCTTAAACAATGGAATAAAGACTTCTTGGCTAGTGAAAGGGGTCCTGGCCGAGGTCAGTTTTCCAAGCCTTGTCTGACTTATTCCACTTATATCCTATTGAGGTCCTAACATGCCTGATGCTAAAAACCCTATCAGATTAGTTTGGAAATAAATTTGAAGGAGAAAATATTCTTTAAAGATCTACAGAGAGTTGATTCAGACTAAGGTATAGGGATTAATACTCCATAGTTAAATGAACAATTAAGAATATGGATACCCTGAGCAAGAGTTCCATAGGATGACTGGGTAAAAGAGGATGCTAAATGGATCTAATAGTGACATAGTAAAGCAACTAATTTCAACCTATGTAAGGAGATTATGTTCAAGCAAAAAAACCTGATTACTGTCCTTAAATCATATCCTATAAGTTACTTCAGCCAGACAGAATCACAATCTTGCTTTCCTAATCCCACCAGTAGATACTAATCTTCCCCTTCCAGCACTTTTGTCTGTTATGTACAGATGGTGATTATATCTTCTAGCATTTTTCTCTACTCATGTGAATACATCTTACCTCTATAAGAAAATTACAAACTCAATACCTTACCTTATACCAGGAATGCTTTCAGTAGACAATAAAATCTTACTGAATTGAATTGACTCTAACTGAATTAAAACAAATTGGGAAGAAAATGACTTTATATTGTAGAACAACTAAGTTGACAAAGGAGTTGAATAAGATGCCTAATAGAGTTCTGAGTCTGGATAACTGAGGCTAAGAGAAAGGCTGAAAGTAATATTGAACAAATTTTAAAAATATGGAACCATAACATAGGCAAATGCTGTCAGTTATAGACTGTGGCCCCCTAAAGACATTCACTTCCTAATCCCTGGAACCTGTGAATATATTACTTAAAGTCAAATGGGACTTGCAGGTATGACTAAGTTAAGGATCTTTACATGAGGGGTTATCCACGTAGGCTCACTTAATCGCATGAATCTTTGACATTGGAAGAGGGAGGCAGAAGAGTGGATTAGAGAGACGATATGGAGGAATGAGAGATTTGAAGCACAGAGGGAATCTGACTTGCCATTGTAGGCTTTGAAGATGGGGAAGGGGACTTTAAGCCAAGGAATGCAGGTGGCCTCAGAAGCTGGCCTTAGAAGTCTTCAACTGCCAGCCAGCAATAATGCCCTCAAAGGCAGTATGCAAAGTGAAATAAGGCAAAGAAAGATGACAAATACCATGTGCTCTCTCTTATATGTGAAATCTAAAAGAAACAAACAAACAGAAAAAAACACCAAGCTCATAGGTACAGAGAACAAATTAGCGGTAAAAAAATTTTTTTTATTTTTATTTAAATTTTAAAAAGTCCCATACCATTCACCTCCATGGAATATTTGGGACATACTTATACTAGGAACTGGGAGAGGTTTGAGCTACTCTGCACAGGCCAAAGTCCTAAGTTTCTGTGCAGCCAGAGGGCGGGAAATATGATAGAATGGGCTTAATAGACCAAATAAGCTGGAACTTGGTTTCTATGTGACCTCAGTCAACTTACTTCACTTCTCTGAGCCTTCCTTTCCTCATCATAAAGTGGAGCTAATAAAACTGCCCTTGGGGGTGGTGTGAGATTATGTGTGTGTGTGTGTGTGTGTGTGTGTGTATGTGTGTATAAATTTTCTACATGATTCTTCTATATCAATTCCTTTTTTAAAAAATATATTTTATTGATTCTTTACAGAGAGGAAGGAAGAGGGATAGAGAGTTAGAAACATCGATCAGCTGCCTCCTGCAACCCCCCACTGGGGATAAGCCCGCAACCAAGGCACATGCCCCTGACTGGAATCGAACCCGGGACCCCCCAGTCTGCAGGCCGACACTCTATCCACTGAGCCAAACCAGTCAGGGCCCATATCAATTCTTATTTTTGCTCCCATTAAGGAAGAAAGGAAAGAGGGAGGGAGGGAGAGAGGGAGGTGAAGGCATTTTGAGACATGCCAGAGCCAGGCCAGCAGAAGGGGGAGGGTGCTTACCACCAGGTCCTGGACCTCGGGGCAGGCAGATGATGGAAGGGAGCCCTGCTGTTTGTGTCCAACTTTTCTGTAATAATTGTTTTAATCTCATAAGGCTTTAGGGATTCAAAGATATCCAACATCTTTTCATATTTTTAAGAAAATCCTCACCCGAGGACATTTTCATTGATTTTTAGAGAGATAGAGATAGATAGAGATAGAGATAGATAGAGATAGAGATAGAGATAGAGATAGAGATAGAGATAGAGATAGAGATAGAGATAGAGACAGAGATAATTTCCATCATATGGATTCTGTTTTTCTGGAAAACCTTAATACATCAACTTACTCCCAGTTGAACATTATATATTCTACCCTATAAACAGAAAAGAACACTTATTATCTGGCCAAAACTGGCTCTCTGACATCCCCCGAGGGGTCCCAGATTGCAAGAGGGTGCAGGCCAGGCCAAGGGACCCCACCGGTGCACGACTGGTGCTGGGGAGGGACGCGGGAGGTTGGCTAGCCAGGGAAGGACTGCAGAAGGGCTCCAGAGGATGTCCAGCCCATCTCACTCAGTCCCAATTGGCTGGACCCCAGCAGCAAGCTAACCTACTGGTTGGAGCATCTGCCCCCTGA
>NW_006383008.1:1333677-1345352 GCF_000327345.1 Myotis davidii
AACAGAGAACTATTCAAGGAAAGGCAACAATGATGCTATAAAGTTGTTATCAGTGAGACAAACTGAGTAGCAAAACAAGTCAGTCACATAAAGGTATGTAATAAATTGTATCAGTTTCCTATTGCTGCTGTAACAAATTACCAGAAATTTAGTGGCTTACTAAAACACAAATTTGTCATTATACAGTTCTAGAGGTAAGAAGTCCAAAATCTGTCTCGCTGGTTAAAGTCAAGGTGTCGACAGTGCTGGTTCTCTCTGGAAATCCTAGGACAATATTTGTTTCCCTACCTTTTCCAGCTTCTAGAACAGCCGTGGGCAAACTATGGCCTGCAGGCCGGATCCGGCCAGTTTGAAATGAATAAAACTATTGAAAAAAAAGACCGTACCCTTTTATGTAATGATGTTTACTTTGAATTTATATTATTAGTTCACACAAACACTCTATCCATGCTTTTGTTCCAGCCCTCCGGTCCAGTTTAAGAACCCATTGTGGCCCTCGAGTCAAAAAGTTTGCCCACCCCTATTCTAGAAGATGCCTGCCTTCCTTGGCTCTTGGTCTCTCCCTCCATCTTCAAGGCCAGCAAGATAGCATCTTCCAATCACTTTCTCTGACTTTCCTATATATCACAAAAACCTTTGTGATTACATTGGACCACCCACATAATCCAGGAAAACCTCCCCATTTCAAGATTCACATCTGCTAATCTCTTTTGCCAGGTATGGCAACACATTCACAGGTTCTGAGAGTTATCTTTGGATCCTTACTCAGCCTACCACCAAAGCATATGTGGATTACAGTTTAGCTAAGAACAAGGCAACACTCAAGGAAGTACTAAAGAGAGTAAAAAACTGGGTGAAATGTGCCCTGTTGATCAGTGGTTAGAGCAGCAGCCCTCACACCAAAGTGTTGTGGGTTTTATTCCCGGTCAAGGGCACATAACTGGGTTGCAAGTTCAATCTCCATGGGGAAGGCAACCAATCCATGTGTCTCTCTCACATCGATGTTTTCCCCTCACCTCACCTCCACCCCTTCTCTCTCTATCCCTTCCACTCTCTCTAAAAATCGATGGAAAAAACATCCTCAAGTGAGGATTAACAAAAAATAAATTTAAATAAAATTTAAAAATGGGTGAAATACCTTATCACATTTAGGAGTAGGTATTACTATTTCCAAAATATGCTCTGTGATGCAATATGTATAGTTGTTAGAAGTAAATGAACTCTCCATGTAGATGTGAGTGGATGAAGGTTGGTGAAGCAATAAATCTGTGCTGACTTATAAAAAGAAAGTAGACTGGAGCTGTCACTCTAACACAGAAAAATTCAGAGGCAAAAATAAAAGCAAGCTGGGCCCTAGCTGGTTTAGCTCAGTGGATAGTGTTGGCCTATGGGCTGAAGGGTCCCAGGTTCAATTCTGGTCAAGGGCACATGCTCAGGTTGCAGGCTCGATCCCCAGTAGGGGGCGTGCAGGAGGCAGCCAATCAATGATTCTCTCTCATCATTGATATTTCTATCTCTCTCTCCCTCTCCCTTCCTCCCTGAAATCAATAAAAATATATATATATTTTTAAAAAGCGACCTGGGTCAAGGTTAATGGACTATACAAAGTCTCTCTCCGAGCTTGGGCAATAGCAATGCACTCAAGAGACCCAATTCTCCCAACCACTGGTATTCTGGTGGTTGCTCATTAACTGGTTTCAAGGTTTTCTTAGGACACTGTAAAGATTTTGCTCCCAAATAATTGCTTTTAAAGCTCTAAGCCAGTGGTTCTCAACCTTCCTAATGCCGCGACCCTTTAATACAGTTCCTCATAGTGTGGTGACCCCCAACAATAAAATTATTTTCATTGCTACTTCATAAGTGTAATGTTGCTACCGTTATGAATCGTAATGTAAATATCTGATATGCAGGATGTATTTTCATTGTTACAAATTGAACATAATTAAAGCATAGTGATTAATCACAAAACCAATATGTAATTATATATGTGTTTTCCGATGGTCGTAGGTTACCCCTGTGAAAGGGTCATTCGACCCCCAAAGGGGTCGCGACCCACAGGTTGAGAACCTCTGCTCTAAGCAGTTCTTGAGGGAAGAACACTAGAGCTAGCTATCTCTGAACTATAAAGTAAAATAATCAGGAGAAGGAAGAACTAGAAATGACTCTTAAAGCTTTGAGTTCTCTGAATTCTCAAGGCCATGTCATTTATAAGGTCTAAATTGCAAGCTATTGCTATAAAAATAAGTGTGATAAAGAAACATCATCAGGCCCTGGTCAGGCAGCTCAGTTGGTAGTCCCAATACACCAAGGTTGTGGGTTCGATCTCAGGTCAGAGCACATAGAAGAAGCAAACAATGAATGCATAAGTAGAACAGCAAATTGATGTTTCCTCTATCTATCTCTCTCTTCCCTTCCTCTCTCTCTAAAATCAATAAATACATTTGAGAAAGAAAGAAGAAAGGAAGGAAGGAAGCAAAGAAGGAAGGAAGGAAGGAGGGAGGGAGGGAGAGAGGGAGGGAGGGAGTAGGGGGGAAGGGAGGGCCACAGAAGTTAGGTTCTGTGCCCAGGAGTGTGGCCAAGGAAAGCATCCCTTCCCATTGCACTTACCTCCATTAGCACAAGTACCTGTCTCTTTGTTTTCAATCTTGCCCCACTACATTCATATGACTCAATGCCAAGATTATTTTTCCAAAACACACACTGGTCACCTTGCTTTCCATATTAACTTATGATAATTCTGTCTGTAGCATGAAGTGTAAACTCTTTGGCTTAGCACACAAAGTTCTAAAAGTGAAGGTACCTACCTTTATAATTTTATCTCCTACACCTCTATTCCTTGTGTTAAAAGAAACACATTTGTCAAAATGGATTTATCAGTATTCAGTACCTATCTCATTTTTATCTCTATCTTTGCATATGCTATTCCTTTGACTTGAAAAAAAGATCTATTCATTCATTGGCTATCCAACTTAAATGGCAATCGCTCCACGAAGTTTTAAAACCTATGCTCTGCTCCCACTGCTAACATAGAAGCACAGAGAAAATGTTACCAGCACATGGCAGACTTGAACCCAAGCTATGCCAGTATCACTTTCCAAAGGGTTCCCATCTGATCAGGGCACAGCAGAGGCTCCCAAGGGAGTTTATTTCAGCATGTGCTGCCCCTTAGAATCAACTAGGAAGCTTCATAAAAAAATAAAATTCCTGCCCTGCCTGGGTGGCTCAGTTGGTTGGAGCATCATCCTATACACCACAAGGCTGTGGGTTCGATTCCTGGTCAGGGTACATACCTAAGTTGTGGGTTCCATCCCCAGTCCAGTGCATACAGGAGGGAGGCAACCAATTGATGTCTGTCTGTCTGTCTGTCTGTCTCTCTCTCTCCCCCCCCCCCACTTCCTCTCCCTAAAATCAATAAACAGCCCTAACCAGTTTGGCTCAGTGGATAGAGTGTCAGCCTGTGGACTGAAGGGTCCCAGGTTTGATTCTGGTCAAGGGCACATGCCCAGGTTGCGGTTTCCATCCCCAGTAGGGGGTGTGCAGGAGGCAGCTGATCAATGATTCTCTCTCATCATTGATGTCTCTCTCTCTCCCTCTCCCTTCCTCTCTGCAATCAATAAAAATATATATATAAATAAAATGAAATCAATAAACATCTTTTGGTGAGGGCTTTTTTTTAAATTAAAATAAATAAATAAAATTCCTAAGACCCATCCCAGGCTTACAGAATCAGAATCTATAAAAGTGATGTTGAGAAGGCTTGGAGATTTGTAATAAGAATCATGGGAAATTCTGATGCAGAAAAGGGAATGAAGATGTTCAACCAGGCTTGTGCCACACAGAGAGAGAACAGCCAAAGCTAGTAACTGGGAGTGTGGAATCAAATCCACAGAGGTCTAAGCCAGAGATGAACAGGTAGCCAGGGCCCACAACTATGCAGACTGAGACTCAGGGCAGTGAAGGCCAAAGTCAGAAAATCAAGGTCTGCCTGGATCAATAAAACATCAGAATTGCAAGAGGAGTAGGACTCAATAAGGAATCAGGTGCAATGGGCCTGTCCTAGACACACTGAGGAAATAAGACTAATTCTAGAACTCACCAAATGGAGACTTCTCCAAATAGCAACATTGCATCACCTTGTAACTTGTTTGGAAAGCATCTTGGGACCCTTCCCAGACCTAATGAATCAGTTTCTGCATTTAACCAAATCCTCAGGTAACTTAAAAGTCACATCAAAGTTTGCAAAGACCTGAGCCTGGTCCCAGTTGATGCCAACTCTGCTGGTCTGTAGACCATACTGTGAGAAGCAAAAGTGTTAACCTACATCTGAGCAGGTGGGAGAAATTCAAGCTTTACCACTGTGAGCAGTTTGAGTGCAGGAATCTCAATCACCTTATCTCAGCATTTAGCATAGGGCTGTGGGAACTGACAATATAGTCTATTGGTTGAGACCTCAGGACTTGGAGCAGGTTTAATTGCAACACTACCACTCACCAGCTGTGTTTATCTTGTTTGTGCTTCAGTCTCTCATCTGGAATATAGAGATAACTGCCTCATAAAAACAAGGGAGAGCTACCCAGCCAATGTGGCTCAGTGGTTGAGCACGGACTCATGAACCAAGAGGTCACGGGTTCCATTCCTAGTCAGGGTACATGCCTGGGGTTACAGGCTCAATCCCCAGTAGGGGATGTGCAGGAGAGAGCCAATCAATGACTCTCATCAATGTTTCTATCTATCCCTCTCCCTTCCTCTCTCTCTAAAAATCAATAAAAAACATATTTTAAAAATGAGGGAGAGATAGCATGTTACTTTTGATAGCATTATAAGTTTTAAATAATGATAAAAATTAATTAATGGATAATCAATTATTGATTGATTGGTTCATCTATTGATTTTTTGGTGAGGAAAAGTGCACCAAAATTCTAGTGGTATAAATGATTTTAATCTGACTCATAATCTAAAGAGAAGAATCTTTAATGAAATCTTAGTGACTGGCAGACATTCCAGACATAAGACTTCTTAGTGTATTAACATGTAAGCATCTCCTAAGTGATGGTGAAAGAATTGCCCAAAGCAAGATGATTGCTAACTTTTTTGTAGTGGTGACACTAAATCAATGTTTATGAGAGGATCTTGTTCTCCCCCAAATACCTAAGAAGGACATTTTTCATAGCTTATTCTCATTAATTTTAAATTGATTTACTTGACAATATTTCAACATTTTGTATTTAGAGTGTTGCAAATCTGAACTAATATCTCTGTCATAATAAACAATACAGATTCAAGAAACACATTTAGTTTTATGTTAATATTTGAAATAGCTTCCTTATTTTGGTCTAGTGCTTTTAAATTTTCAAAAAACTTTCATCCTTCCCATCTTCCAAACTTTACAGAAATGTTTCCTATTCCTGTGTGACATATAAGGAAATGGGAAGTGATTTTAACTCCTCAGAGTCACACAGTTGGTTTGTGGCAGAAATGGGACTAGAACTCAAATTTCCTAATTTTCAACCATTTATTTGAGCTACCACCAGCACCACTGCCACCACATTATCCTCAGCTGCCCAATATCATAATTACTCCCCCAAACAAGTGTTCTTTCCCAAAAAGTATGTTTAAGTATCACAAACACAATAGCTTCCAAAACATATATTTAAAAAAACTATTTTTTCTTTTGTTGAATAAACTTTTTAGTCCTAGAAGTTAGAAGTCAAATTTGGAAGTGTAACAAATTTTTCAATTTAGAATATTTCAAATTATGGTGGAATGTAATTTTTTATTTGACTAGTTCATTCCTTTACTAAACACCACATATGCCTATTAATTTCACAAGTCAACTTCCTTTAAAAAAATGTTCTAAGCTATAAAAGGCAGTTGTTTAAAAGTCCTCAAAAATATAATCTACCAAGCAGCATGTTCTTTTTTAAAAAAATTTTAAAGTTACTATAGTTAAAGATTTCAATTTAAACCTTAAACTATAGAGTTAATACTGTGAAATGTTTCTTAAATTTAGTGTAAATTTGAAAAGAATTGTTTATGGTTCAGAGTAGTCTATAAGGTTATATCATTTGTGACTGAACAACCTTAGTATCATTAAAGAAAAACTGACAACTCTAAACTGACAAGTGTAAGAAATTCCAAAGTTTCACTGACAATTCAGATCTACTTCCTTTCATGCCCAGATTCACTTAATATCTCATTTGATTTTCAAACCTCCCCTCAGAAGCAATTGGAACAAAACCATGAGCAAGCTCAATCTCCATTTGGGCATGTCACCCTTTTACAAACACAATTACAGCCAAACACTATTGTAACCTGATTTGCATTTGCACTAACTAAGTTACAAAGCACACTGAGAATGCCTGCTATGCATACTACACACATATTAGGAGGATATATTGCAGGGCTTCTGTGAACACTAATTAAAAAGATTTTATCTTTCCCCTCAGGTCCACTGAAATTGTTCAAATGCCTTGCCTGCTACAACTTTGTTCAAAACCAGTTTTCAAACATGTGATCAGAGCTAGGCAACTATTTCAGGTGGCATGATTCTGTTTCCATGGTGGACAAGGCCTGAGAGACAAAAAGTTTCTGTCTAAACTTTGAGCTTCCTTTTCTTTGTTATTTTGTGTTGCAACCTTGGCATTATCCAACTGTAGACTTTTATCTGTGAATATCTAAATCCTGTCTTGTGGAAAACTAATTACTGAACCACTGAGAGCTTCATAATGTCCTGCATTTAAGTCCTGAGCATCATACATAATGCATAGGCAGCAGTCTCTGCACTCTGATTACAGAACACTGTCATTAAGTGAGCAAATTAAAGATGTGAATAATTCACTGGCTGAGCTTATTGTCAGTGCTGCATTGTGAAATTAGAATTTCTAATAAGTACTGCAATTTTTTTAACCCAATTAACACAGAGAACATCTTGAGACTGATTAGTACAATAAAAATTATTACCTTATTCTTTTGCTTCACAACAGCCAAATTAAATACTGTACTTAATTATGCAGCATTCATTCCTTCTCTGCTAAAAAAAAAACACACCAAAAAAACAAACTATTATTTTAATAAGAGTTCTAATATTTGTATGGAAGCTAAAAATACAGCACATGCATCTGTAGCTGCCTCTTTGCAAAGTTTTTTTAAGAGTCTAAACATCAGTATTATATCAGTGGAGGATTATGATGACACTAGTCTATTCTTAAACCAAATATTTTTACTAAAAAATAAACAGCACACACAGAATTGACAAAGTAACTCATTTCCCCAAATTGAGTTAAGATATATTGTACCTCTGGTTTTTTCTGGGCTCTTTAGACGCGGATTAACACAGATTTGCCCCCATTATGCTGGTTGTGATAGAGGCTGAAACATATATTTAAGAAAATTGAGTAGGTCTTACCTCAGATGCTCATTTAGCACACAGTGATCTGTCTCACTCCTGCCAGGCAAGTGGCAAAGTCCAGTTTATGCTCGGCATGATGATCCTACGCAGAGAGTGTCTGCTGCCATGTTAAATAAAGAAAATTATCATTTAAACCAGGGCTTTTGTCTCCCAATATTTCCTTCTGCTGCCCCTTTCACATTAAAGCCCAGAGAGGCAGGCACATCTGGCGGCAGTCCCTGCCCCTGCCTGCAGCTGCTTGGAGAGCTCCCCTCTTCCTTTCCAGCTCCTCTGCATCCCCTTCCCCGGGCAACTTCAGCCCCTGAAATGGGGGAAAGAAACGATGACATTGCAGGCAGAATATGAGATTGTTTGTTCAGCCTCTGTAGCCACCTCCTTCCTGTCTAGATGTTTTACAGAAAGGGAATGAGAATGGGAAACAGCGAAGGTGCTCTGAAAATCAGTCAGACACAATGCAATAGGGAGATGGAGAGGAGGGGAAGGAGAATGAGAGAGCGAGAGAGTGTGTGTGGGTAAGGGGGGTGGCTGTCAGTGCAGATAAATCTGCATATGGAAATTAGGGTTATCCTGGGTACAGTTTTATTTAACTATGATCTACTGTTTTTTTAATTAAACCAGAATTTTAGCAAAGGACGGAAAGAAAGAAAGTGAGTCTTGAAACCAGAGAGAGCAACTTCTAATTCAATACACTTAAAATTTCATAGCAACTGCAAATAGAAGATCCAGAAGTTGCAGGAAAAAGAAAAGGAACCCAAGAAACAGGGTATTTTTTTGTTTTTTCCTTTGTTTTGTTTAATATGCAAGAAGACTCCTCTGTCCTCCCCCCACCGCAAAAAGGAAATTGGGATAGGAATGTAAAGGATTTAAAAGGAAGGAAAAAAGAACATGTGTGTGTGTGTGTGTGTGTGTGTGTGTGTGTGTGTGTGTGTGTATGGCTTTCATCATCTGGGTAAATTTGTCTTTAAATGATAAAAGAATCATACTGGACAAAAACATTGTCAAATGTACATAAGTGGCATTATTTATGGAAACCAGTAGCAATACATTCTGCATTTTAGTATCAGAGGTGTAAAATGTTTTTTCCTTAGAGAACACCTTTTACAGCTCTAACCCTTGGCAAAATGCTACTTACTAGCTATAATCAGTCTGAGGATGTCACTGAATACCAGCCAACTGCTCTTTTGTGGTGCTGAGAGTTAAATAATGAGGCAGAGTGACTAAAAACTACTGGAGGTGGGCTGGTCAGCTCTCCACTATAGGTGCTTGTAGGATAACGATTTAACCAAAAGGAAGTATGAGTTAATTCTATTTCTATAATCTGCGGTGGGAAATTTCATGGACTAGACTAATATTTACTCACTCATCAAACAGTTGTCAAACATCTATAACGTGGCAAGCCCTGCACTAAAAAGGAGACATAAGGTGAACACTGCATGGTTCCTACTCTCAAGGACCCAGAATTCAATGGGCAATTTTAATTTAAAGTGAAATGGTATTGTACTTTTACAAACAAAGCAGTGTTTGAGATAGTCTTGATTTGAGTAGTATCAGCCGATTTCCATCCCTCAAAGCTAAAGTCTCTACCCACTTGGTAGAATGGACTCTTCAAGACCAGCTCAGGCACTCTAAGCGACTTTGTCCCTTTGGACTTTAATTTCTTCACTTGTAAAATACCTGCTTTTAAATTTGCAATTATATGAGATAATAAAAGTAAAACATTATCTGTTCTCTGGCTCATGATAATTACTCAAAAAATAGCAAACAAATTATCAGTTCAAATGGCACCTCCTTTGTGAATCCTTCCCCAATATCTAAACAGGCTCAGCGACTCCTTCTTCGGTATTCCCACTGCACCCCATTGTATTGTGTCATTGTAATTTTCTGCACGTCTGTCTCTATATGAATGGTTCTCAACCAGTGGCCATTTTGTCCCCTATGGAACATTTTACAATATCTGGAGACACTACTAATGGTCAGGACTAGAGAATGAAGAATGCTAGTGCCAACCCCAAGAACCCAGATTTAGAATCAGCCTTTTGTGCTAAGATCCCTGGTTTCTTTTACAGTGGGGCCTTGACTTACGAGTTTAATTCTTTCCGTGACGGAGCTCGTAACTCAAATTACTCGTATGTCAAATCAAAAAGTGAACGAGTGAGACGCGTGATGCTGGGCTGATGTTGTGGCGTTCACTGTGACGTTCGCTGTGCCAACTAGCGATGGGGTATCTGAAGCTGGCTCGTAACCTGAATTTTAGCTCACAACTCAAAGCAAAAAATCAGCTGAGAGATGGCTCGTATCTTGAAAAACTTGTTAGTCGGGACACTCATAAGTCAAGGCCCCACTGTATTAGAAACCAAGATCTGGGTGTTAGTTGTGCTCATTGCCACACTATTTAACAGCCAATTTTCTCTGGACCTTCCTATGTAAAATAGTCCAGACGGTGTGGCTCAGTGGTTGAGCATTGACCTATGTACCAGGAGGCACAGTTTGATTCCCAGTCAGGGCACATGCCTGGGATACGGGCTCGATCCCTAGTGAGGGGCGTGCAGGAGGCAGGCCATTGATGATTCTCTCTCATCATGGACATTTTTTTCTATCTCTCCCTTTCTCTTCCTCTCTGAAATCAATAAAAAATATATTTAAAAAAATAAAACCAGAATACCTGCCCAGACATTCTCTAACCCTGACCCTAACTTATCTTTTCATAGCACTCACCTATATTTTGTATTTGCTTATTATTGCCCAGCTGCCCCTCACTAGAACTTAAGCTCCATGTGGGTACAGCCTCTTGTTATTCACTGCTCTATCTCCAACACTTACAAAAATACTTGGTATTTAGCAACTGCTCAAAAAATATGTGTTGAACAAATAAACATAATTTTTTTCTAGGAATATTGCTAATTCCAGAATTTTGGGGAACTTGCTTTTTCCTAATCAGTCCACATGCTTCAACCTCTACCCAACCCCAACATAATGTTTGTTCATGCTATGCCTCCCATTAAAGATAAACTCTGAACATGGTGTTAAAATACTAGATTATGCTTTCTTAGAGCTGTCTCATATATGTACAATCCCAACTATCTCTTTCTTTTCAGTATGACAGTTGCCCTGTGCTGTTGGATTCCTGTTTAGGGTGAAAAATTGAATATCTCAGTTAATCTAGTTTAAGGAAAATGGGATAATTATTATAATAATACACAATTGCATCCTTTGAATGTTGATAAACCACAAAAGGTACCAGAACTAGGAAATTTAAAAACCTTTAGGAGCCTCTCAGCTTACTTTATTGTTTATGCTGTCTCATTTTTGGTATATCTGGTTTCCTTTTCTCTGCCCACATGATCTTTCAATTTGTACTTTTCTGTGTCTTTTTCTCCCCTTTCTGCGGTCTGGCTTTCTCTACTTATTTCGTATGTGAGAGAAGTCAGTTGTCCCACAGCTCCTGAATCAGAATAACTCAGATCAAGTGCATAAGCCAAAATATGCTAGGCCTTTTCAGTCCCCATACAAATCCTCATGAGAGAGGACCCTTTATCTGACCAGGGAGGCAGGGTCTTTTACCAAACACATGACTGCCAAGGACCTGGACTTCTGGGAAGTAAGGGAATAAGGATGGGGAGAGTAATATTCTTAAAGAAAGAAGGTTGTGATGAGCTGTGCAGACAAGCGCCAAAGGTTTCTACTGCAGCTAGAAATCAGATGTAAATAATCCAAAATCTCTGAAGTCTAATCACTGGCTGGAAGTTTTAGAGTCAGAAGAATTCTTTTTTTCTCTTCAGATTGGTTTGGTCATTTCTAATATTCAAACAATACACACATATGTAGAGTTAAAACAAAAATAAAAACAAAAAAAGTCCTCTCATTGGACCTCTTATAAATATATTTTCCCTATTTCTTATAGAAGGCCTGCTTTTCTTGACTAACAACTTGTCAGCGCAATAAAAGTCATCCATGTATATGGAATACTGAAGGCCCGGTGCACAAAAATTTGTGCACTCGGGGGGGAGGGGGTTCTCCCTCAGCCCGGCCTGTGCCCTCTCGCAGTCTGGGACTCCTCAGGGGATGACCACCTGCTGGATTAGGCCCGCTCCCCGGGGGGATTGGGCCTAAGATGGCAATCAGACATCCCTCTGGCAGCCTGGCAGCCCTCAGGGCATGTCCACTTGTCAGCGAGGAGTAGCCCTAAGCTGCAGACATCCTTACCACGGCTGAGGAGGCAGGAGAGGCTCCCACCACCACTGCTGTACTGACAGCCCTCAGCCTGGAT
>NW_006383008.1:1345609-1348278 GCF_000327345.1 Myotis davidii
GGCCGGAAGGTCCTGCCCCTGGGTTTTCTTTTTTTTTCTTTTTATTCTGGGCCAGCTTTAGCTCTGAGGCATGGCTCCAGCTCTGAGGCCTTGGCTGCTGAAAACAGGTATCTGGGTTTGTTTGGGTTCTGTAATCGTAACACTGTTGCGGTCCTGCTTGCTCCAGCACTGACAGCTGAAAGCAGGTTTCTGGGTTTTACTTACCTTCTATAATTGCAACATTGTTTCTTAGAGTGCAAGCTCAGAGGCTGGCAGCGGTAGACGGGGAAAGTTGGCTTCCTCCATCACTGGAGAAAGCAAGCCTCCTGTTCACTTCAGCTGCCTGACTGCCGGCCACCATCTTGGTTGGCAGTTAATTTGCATATCTCACTGATTGGCCCATGGGAAGGGTAGCGAAGTTACGGTTAATTACCATGTTTCTCTATTATTAGATAGGATAAGTTTTCTTTTTCCAAAGACCTTTTTCTTATTTCTTATTGTCCTTCAATATCCCTTTAGGCCCAGACAAACAACAACAAAAAACGCAGTCTGCCTTCATTCCCATCTTCCAAATTTTAACTAGTAATTATTGTGGTGTGTAACCTCTGTGTAACTTTACACATAGAACTTTTGTTGTGACACATAAATGAGTTCATAAGTCAAACTTTAAATGACAATTTAAAATATATCTTAAGGAGTAACAGCAAACTGGAATTATCTCTATTTAATAAATAAAGACAGAAATTAAATAACAAGCTGTTCCTATGACAACAGGTACCACCCCCTTGATTGACCTCTGCATCCTCTTATTCAGTGTGAAAATTATGTTTGAGCCCTAGCTGTTTTTGCTCAGTGGATAAAGCATCAACCTGTAGACTAAAGGGTTCTAGGTTCAATTCGTCAAGGGCACATGCCTGGGTTTGGGGCTTTATCCCTAGGGGGGGGGGGATGCAGGAGGCAGCCCATTAATGATTTTCTCCCATCATTGATGTTTCTATCTCTCTCTTTCTCTCTCCTTTCCTCTCTGAAATCAATAAAAATATTTTAAAAAAATTATGTTTGATAGGTTCACCTATGGTCCAGTGCTAGCCAAGAGTAAGAACCCTACAGCCCATCTTTCCAACTCACTGCAACTAAAAACTCTGAACAAGCAAATACCTGAGGATTCTGAAACTTAAAGAATTTCATGCAGAATAGAAAGGAAAGTCAAAATTTAAAGACCAGTGGGGTGATCATGCGATTCCTATTGTTTTTCCTTTATCTCCCAGCTTTGCCCCAAGTGTGGACTGAATTGGGGACTTCATCATGGGAATGCACAGCAAAAATGCAAGAGAAACCCATCTTTCTTGCTAGAAAACCAGGAAAAGAGGCCCCTTCTCAGCCCTTCTCCAAGTGCAGCCATTATCACAGAGCTGTATGTTATGGTGGGAGAAGGGTGAGCACCTAAAACTTTGAGTGAAAATCTGTATCAGTGATGGTGAACCTATGACACCTCTAACACGCAAACTCATTTTTTTGGGTGATTTTTCTTTGTTAAGTGGCATTTAAATATATAAAATAAATATCAAAAATATAAATCTTTGTTTTACTATGGTTGCAAATATCAAAAAATTTCTATGTGATACGGCACCAGAGTTAAGTTAGGGATTTTCAAAATGCTGACACGCCGAGCTCAAAAGGTTCACCATCACTGATCTCTATCTTAGAATAGAAGAACTAGGAAAAGATGATTTTATTGTGCAAAGCTAGAAAAAGAAGAGAAATTTACAATGAAAGCAAACAGAAAGAAATAGAAAATAACCCCCTAGCTGGTGTGGCTCAGTTGGTTGAGCTTCTTTCATGTAACAAGAGGTCTCCAGTTCAATTCCTGGTGAGGGCACATGCCAGGGTTGCAGGTTCGATCCCCAGTAGAGGGAGCACAGGAAGCAGTTGATCGATGTTTCTCTCTCTCTCCCTTCCCTTCTCCCTAAAAGCAATAACAACATATTAAAAGAATAAAGAAAGATAAAAGCAGAAATTAATGGAATTGAAAATACAAAAGCAATACACACAAGCCATACTCCAGGAGAAAATTACTAATCGTACACAGATTGGGGTCAAAAAGTAAGTTTATAGTTGCTTGTATGGAAAATAATAGAATTACTAATAAATAATAATACAAGACTAAACTCTGTGTTTCATGTACTCACAACTGTAAATCTTTTTGCCCACCCCTGGACATGTGCTAGCTGCAACAGAAACACCCCTTATAAACCATGAGGTGAACTTAAAATAGAAGCCACACATTGCAGAGATACACAATAGAAGGATCCCCATTTCCTGACACCATCAACACCACCAGGTCTAGACCAATTTTATGACTCTCATGTAAGATGAAAAGATGTTTTTTGATTAAATCTTTATTGTTCAGATTATTACAGTTGTTCCTCTTTTTCACTCCCATAACTCCCCTCCTTCCAGTTCCCACCCCACCCTCCTCCCTCACTCCCCACTGTCTTCATCCATAGGTGCACGATTTTTGTCCAGTCTCTTCCCGCACCCCCCTCACCACTTCCCCCCAAGAATTGTCAGTCCACTCCCTTTCTATGTCCTTGATTCTATTATATTCACCAGTTACCTCTGTTCATCAGATTTTTTATTCATTTGATTTTTCGATTCACTTGTTGATAGGTATGTATTTGCTGTTCATA
>NW_006383008.1:1348956-1350166 GCF_000327345.1 Myotis davidii
TCTGCGGCTGGAGACCCCCACTGGGGCAAGACTTGCTTCAGTGGGGCTTTGGTGCTCACTGAGTCTGCCCCCTGAGTGTGTCCTTTATGTTTCCACGGAGCTGCAAGCTGGATGGTCCCACTCTGACCTCTGGGTTTCCTGACTCCTTCATCTCTAGGGAGGTGCTAATCTAGCCTTTGCCTGAGGCTATCCAGCAAAAGCCTCCCTGCAGGGCTTCGGCAGGGCGGGTCCCTCGGGGTCAACAGGGCGGGGCTAGCATTTCTGGCTGCTGTCAGTCCAGCCCTCAAAGGCTCTGCTTCTCAGTGTCCCGGTAATCACTGCAAGCCCCTCCAAGAGAAAGCTGCCCTTGAGTTCAGACCGATGACAGACAGTCCTGCTTCTCCCGTATGAGTCTGGGTCCTTAGAGACTCACCCGGAACTGGAACCTGGGCCCCAGGCTTCCTCCCGATTGAAAACGACAATAGCACCCTCAGCTGCCAGCCCACTCCGCATGCACCTCTGTACCTTAGTATTTTACTTCTGCACCGCTCCTCCTCTGAGTCTTGGTATGCTTTTCTCTTTCCTTCTAGTTGTGGAATTTCCACTCAGCCAGCTTTCCTGTGGTTCCGGATGATGTCCGTTCCGTCTTTTAGTTGTATTTTTGAAGTGGTTGTTCGAGGCAGCAAACTCCAGTGTTTGCCTATGCCGCCATCTTGGTTTCTCTCAGATGCTTTTTTTTTGTTAAGCATAGTTATTCTGAGTTTTATGTCATTTGCAGCTTTGTCCAACTCAAAATATTATAAAAATGTATGATAATATTCTCATAAGAGAGGTTTTAGCCAAGATCTCAAGGATGAAGGGAACCAGGCTTAGAAAAATCAAGAAGGGAGAAAAAACAGCTCTGGAAGTAAGGCACAACTTGCACAAATATTTGAGGCAGGAAAGAATATAGAGTGTGGCTGGGCTGTCGTGCTTGGCTCAATGGTTTAGTGTTGACCTGTGAACCGGGAGGTCACGGTTTGATTTCTGGTCAGGGCACATGCCTGGGTGGGTTTCGGGCTCCATCCCTAGAGTGGGGCGTGCGGGAGGGAGCCAATTGATGATTCTCTCTCATCATTGATATTTCTGTCTCTCCCTCTCCCTCCCTCTCTGAAATCAATAAAAATAAAAAATTAAAAAAGAGCCGAAACCGGTTTGGCTCAGTGGATAGAGCCTCCGCCTTTGCTCTCCC
>NW_006383008.1:1350219-1352151 GCF_000327345.1 Myotis davidii
ATAAATTTTATCACTTTAAAATTTCGCCCTGGCCAGTTTGGCTCAGTGGATAGAGCGCCGGCCTTCAGACTGAAGGGTCCCGGGTTCGATTCGGGTCAAGGGCATGTAACTGGGTTGCGGGCACATCCCCAGTGGGAGATGTGCAGGAGGCGGCTGATCGATGTTTTTCTCCCATCAATGTTTCTAACTCTCTATCCCTCTCCCTTCCTCTCTGTAAAAAATCAATAAAATATAATTTTAAAAAAATTAAAAAAGAATAGAGAGTGTGAGAAGAACTGAAAGAATGCCAGCATGGCTGATAATTTGTGAAAGTGATGGAGTGGTACAAGGTAAGATTTTGGACACAGCAAGGGGTCAAATAGAGAATGTGAGAGGTTTAGATTTCACTCTTAAGTACAGTAGGAGGCCACTGAAGGATTTGAAGCAAGAAAGAGATTTGATCCAATTTGGGCCTCCCCTTTGCAGCTGCTTTCCAGTGGCCCTTGTCTAGCCTCTGTGTTGATGTCATCTGAGCCCTCCAGGCAGTTTTCTTGGACAAGCCTCATTTTAAGACATCTCAGGTCTGGCTCCCTCCATCTGGATCCACACTGTTTATTCACCACAGTGCCTGTATAGCTAACTCTCTCCAAAGAAAATATCTTGGGCTAAACAAAATATTACTAACGTTTTAGAAATAAGGCTAAGGATCTATAAGGTGAATGGGCACCAGAAAAAGGGAGAACCAGGTAATGAAAGAAAAAGAAGTTGTCTCTAGAAGCAGAGCAGGAAGCACTACACTGTTTTATCAGTGGGGTGAAATTTTTCTCCCTGGAGGAAGCTGCTTCTAAGATATAGGCAGCTATATCCCAGTTCTTTTTCTGTGACACATTAAAGGTGATGACATATTACTTATTACTTATAAAAATGTAAAAGAGAATAGTTGATTTTTCCTGGAAATGTAGATATTATTCATAGGTGGCAATCAAGGTGTCAGCCACAGCTACAAGAGTTTAGCCATCTTTGAAGCCAGGAGGCAGGCAGTCCACACAAGGCTACCCTCACTTCTGACTCCAATTGCAGGTTTGGGGGTTTTTAAAACTGCCTTCAGTTTTGATAATTAGCCTTAAAGATTCATAAAACTTATTGAAAGATATTATACTCATAATTATGGTTTATTAGAGGTAAAGGAAACAGACTCAAATTAGCCAAGGAAAATATGCTAGGGTAGAGTCTGAGGAAGTAGCAAATGTGGAGCTTCCATTGTCTTTTCCCAGAGGAGCCAGGTCACTTTACTTTCCTAGTGTCAACTGTAACAATATTCATGGAGAACCACCAGCTAGGGAACCCTGCTCAAGCCTCAGCATTCAGAGTTTGTTTTTTTAGTTTCATGGGTTTTCTAAAATATATTTTTATTGATTTCAGAGAGGAAGGGAGAGAGAGATAGAAATATCAATGATGAGAGAGAATCACTGATCAGCTGCCTCCTGCATAACCCACACTGGGGATGAAGCCTGCAACCCAGGCATTTGGCCTAACCTGGAATCGAACTGTGACCTCCTGTTTCATAGGTCGTTGCTCAACCACTGAGCCATGCTGGGCGGGCCCAGAGTTTTTATTAGGGTTCCATATCTAAGCATGATCCAGTTACTACCCACATGGTTGATCTCAATCCCCAGGTTGACTAATAAATACCACATGACCCAAAGGCTCACCCTAAATTACAATGTTGGTCTTTTGAATGTGACCAGTTCTACCCTACACCATATTTGCCGGGAGCTGGTCCATCCTTGCTGTTTCAAGGGACCTGGTGTATATGGCATACTGTTCTTAATATGTTTGCTCACCTTCTTGGCACTATGTGTTTTAACGAAGGTCACCTCTCGAGAAAGGTTGTTTCCCCCAGTAGGGATTTTCCCCTGAAGTTAGGGAGGGAATAAAACCCCTTAACTAAGT
>NW_006383008.1:1352985-1355625 GCF_000327345.1 Myotis davidii
AACCTTGACAGAACCTGGCTGAAGAACCCGGCTACAGAACCTGGCGACCGAACCTGGCTGGAGAACCTAAACCGAACCTGGCTGGAGAACCTAGCAAGAGAACATGGCTACAGAACCTGGCTGGAGAACCTGGAGAACCTAGCAAGAGAACATGGACACAGAACCTGGCTGGAGATCCAAACCAGAACTTCGCTGGAGATCCAGACCAGAACTTGGCTGGAGATCCTGGCTAGAGATCCTGGCTAGGCTGCTGATCAACTGAACACTGTCTCCGTGTCATTCCTTCTTCGCCGACTCCGTCTACACCTTTGGGAACTCCTGGAACTGCTGGGGTTGAACCCCAGCACATATTGTCAGACTATTCGTGTGACCCAAGGTCCCCAAGCAAAAAAAGAGCACTCTTATCAGATATAACATTACAAAGGTTACTTAGAGATTACTTCCCAAAACCCAAGGGCAAAGGTCAGACCCATTTTTGGGTTTTTTTGGACCAGGTTAAATTCTACATATCTATCATGGCCTTGTCATTTCAAGGCTCTACTGGGGATAATCCACTTCCCAAACTCACTCAAGTGGTTGTCAGCAGAATTCAGTTCCTCTGGACTCTTGGACTGAGGGCGACAGTTCCTCTCTGGCTGTTGGCCAGTCTGCCCTCAGTTTTTGCCACTTGGTTTTCTCTAAAATGGCAATTTATTTCTCAAAGTGAACAAGTGAAGAAGGCAAGTGAGAGTGCTAACAAGATGGAACTCACAGTATTTTGCAACCTAATCATGGAAGTGATAAGCCATCACCTTTTTCTTTATTCTATTCATTAGTAGTAAGTCATTAGGGTTTTAACCCACACTCAAGAAGAGGTTTCACAAGGGCATGAATACAAAGTGGCAAAATGATTGGGAACCATGTTAGAAGCTGCCAACCACAGTAAGCTTAGGGAACGAAGACAGGAGATAGGGGGAGGTTCATGGTAAAAATAAGAGGGGTAATCAATGAATCAATTTACCGGAGGTAGATGGATATGTAATGAGAACACATGCAGGAGAGGAAGATGCTAAACATACCAAAAAAAGAATGAGGATTAATAATAGAATTTTCTTAGGTTCAGTGTAGTTGTTGAAGTTACATACAGTGTATCATATTACATTGTTAATTACCCATACCCTGAACAGCTGCATGAAAATTCCTTTTACTATATAGGAATGGTGCTCCTTCTCAACTAACTCAACCTCACCATTGTTACTGAAGTCGTTATTTGAGTCATGATATCTGTGCAGGGAGTACTATTTGGAACATTAGGATTTCATTATCTGTTGCTCAAAATCAGTGTAATAAAATAATGTGGGTTAAAAGAAAGTTAACTGAAGGAATTGTATATACATTTGCAATAGATATCTCATAGATACAACCTAATATTTTCAATATTGGGGCTAAAAATCATAAGTGAGTTTAACTATCTCAGTGTATCCTCAATGATGTCCAATTATATAAAAAGATAATTAGAATTGGATTTATTATTGGTCAGATTTTACTAAAATGCTGAATCCAATTCTGGGTTTATGAGCAATTACTCTAAAGAGGTAAAGTGATCATTGGTTTCATTTACGGTAAGAAGAAATAGTCTTAAACCTTAAATAAGATCTCAATTAAAATGACAATAAAGTTCCTGAAATTGAGGATTTCAATCTTTGGGTTATATTATATTTAGTTGAGTTTATAAAAAATTTCCCTACTCAAAGCATGACATTCATATTAAATTGTTTCATTTTCAGCCTGATAAGATAATACTAGATTATCAAAAAGATGGTTTGTGAATACATTTTAAAAAATCTTTATTGTTGAAAGTATTAACTAAGTCCCCCTTTTAACCCTATGACTTCTTCTAGCCTGGCCCTGCCCCTACCCCTACCCCAGGCTTTCACCACCCTATTGTCTTTTTCTTGGGTTATGCACATAGACATGGAAGTTCTTTGATTGAATACATTTTTTTTAAGTCAGAATGGGTTCACCAATATTAGAGCATTCAAATTCAATCCTATGTTCTGCCCTCCTGAATTCAGTTGGAGAAAATCACAAAGCTATGCTAACTGAACTCTTAATACATATTGTTTTGAAAATCACAAGTCTCAAATAGTCATTCAACAGTCCCAAACATTCCTACTACACTTTCCTAGTAAGTCCACTTTTCTACTTGCCAATATGACACATCTTTTCTCTCCTCAAATCTCTAACAATCACTCTTTCTTCTCATTTCCAGTTGATTTATCATAGAGAAATAGGTGAAATAAAACAAAAACTACCTCAACTTCCAACCACTCAGTTCACCAACTTAAATTATCTTTATCTACATAATTTTCACTCTTCCTGTTACTGAAAACTTGTCCTTGATCCTATTAAAGGGTAATATATTATCTGTGCAGTGTATAGACTTCCCTCTTGTTCTAAGACCTGCAGTCCTGCAATCACTCGCCTTCTCTTCAGTATCATCATTGTGCTTTGTAATTTATTTATATACTAGAGTCCAGGTGCACAAAATTTGTGCATGGGAAGAGGGGTCCCCTGAGCCCAGCCTGCACCCTCTCCAATTTGGGACCCCTCAGGGGATGTCCAACATCCCTCTCACAATCCTGGACCACTGGCTCCTAA
>NW_006383008.1:1355639-1360917 GCF_000327345.1 Myotis davidii
GCCCGCCCTGCCTGCTGGGTCACCCCTTACTGCCACCCCCCTGCCAGCCTGGTTGCTCCCCACACCCCCCCCCTCTGCTGTCCTGGTTGTCCCTTACTACCCCCCAATTGCCAGACTAGTTGCCCCTCACAGCACCCCCACTGTCCTGGTAGCCCCATGCAGCCTGCTATTCAGTCGTTTGGTTGTCCCTCACTAACCCCCCTGCCAGCCTGGTTGTAGGCAGTCATCTTGTGAGGGTGTGAGGGTTAATTTGCATATTATCTCTTTATTATATAGGATTTATTCCTTTTATAACTGCCATAACTTCAAACACATGTTCTAATATTCCCTGTCTTCAAAAAATCATCTCTGGATCCCCACATCTCACTACTGCCATAATTTTTTGTGTTGTATTAAATAAAATTCCTGGGTAAAGTTTCCATATTTGCTGACTCACCTCCCATTTTCAATCCAATCCATTCCAACCTAACATTTTCCCCCAACACTCAACTGAAATGGCTTTTATCAACATTAGTAATAATCTACATCTGGCCAAATTCAATGGGCAATTTGTTTTATTATTCCACTTATCAGCAACATTTGATACTGATTATCCATTCTTTCAGGAAACACGTCTTTTATATATATATATTTCAGAGATGAAAGGAGAGGGAGATAGAGAAACATCAATGATGAGAGAGAATCATCGATTGGCTGCCTCCTACACAACCCCTACCAGGGACTGAGTCTGAAACCCAGGCATGTGCTCTTGACCGGAATCGAACCCTGGACCCTTCAGTTCACAGGCCAACACTCTATCTACTGAGCCAAACTGGCTAAGGCATGAAACTCATCTCTTGACCTTCATGACAGACATTACAAAACAGTACACACACTTTAGTTTTCTCCTGAATACTGACATTACTTCTTGCCTTTCTTTGCTGGCATATCCCTGATTACTAATCCTCTGAATATTTAAGATTCATAGTTTAGCTCTTACCTAGATTTATAATTTATATTTCAGGTTTATAATTTATATTGATTTCAGTTTTGTAAATAGTGTGACATAAAGGGCAAACTTCATATTTTAGTGTATCAGTATCCAATAGTCCTAGCATCATTTGTTGAAAAGACTATTTTTTTCATCACTGAATATCTTTGCCAAAATCAATTGACCATATATGTACGGGGATCTGTCTGTTCCTGGACTCTCTATTTTGTTCCATTGACTACGTGTGTCCTTGACCAATACTACAATGTTTTGATTATTGTAGCTTTAGAAAAAGTCAGGAGATCAAGTACTTCTAATCTTCCAACACTGTTCTTATTCAAAATTGTTTTGGTTATTCTAGGTCCTTTGCATTTCCATATAAATTTCTGAAAACACTTGTGAATTTCTACAAAATAATCCCATTGATTGGCATTCCATTGAACTTCTGGATAAATTTCAGAATCTTAGTCATATTGAGTCTTCCAATTTGTCATCATGCTACATCTTTCTATTTAATATTTTTAAAATTTTCCTGAGCAATATTTTATAACCCTCAATATCTTGTGTCTATTTTGTTAAATTTATCTCTGAAGTATTTTTGATGCCGTTAAAAATGGTATTGCTTTTTAATTACAATTTTAAATGTTCATTACCTGTCTAGAAACATATAATTATTTTTTTTATATTGACATTGAACCCTGCCACCTGTTGAACTCATTATTAGTTCTCTAGAAACTGTTTTCATAGATTTTTAAAGATGTTCTACATAAATGATTATATCACCTCAGAATAATGACAGCTTTACTTCTTCCTTTCCAACCTATATTACTTTTATTTCTTTCTCATACCATATTGTATTGGTTAGTTTCCTCCAGTACAATGTTGACTGGAAGTAGAAAAAGCAGACATCCTTGCCTTGTTCTCAATATTAGGAAGAAGGCATTAATTTTCATATTAATAAACTTGGCATAGTTGCCATTTATCAGGTTAGGGACATTTTCGTCTATTCATAGTTTGCCAAGAATGAAAGCTGAACTTTTTAAAGTGATTTCATGCATATTGAAATGATAATGTGGTTTTCCTTTTACAGTACTGAAATAATGAACGACCCTGATTGTGCTTTGAAATTTGGACTAACCTTGTATTCCCAAGATGAACCTAATTTTCTTAGAATATGTCATCCTTTTTATGTATTGCTATATTTTGCTGGGTAAAAATTTTGCCTCTATGTTTGCATGTCACATTGGAGCCTAACTTCTTTTCTTGTCTTTATCAAGCTTTGCAATCAGTTTAATGTGTGAGTGTGTATTTTATGAGAAACAGAAGTTTTTAACTAAAAATTAAAATTCCTAAGATGAATCTAGGCTATTCAAATTATCTTTTTTTCCTTTGGCAGTTGTCTTTCAAGGAATTTGTGCATTTCATTGGCATAAAATTTTTCTTAATATCCTTATCATTTTAATGTTTGTAGAATCTACAGTGATGGTACCTCTTTAATTCCTGATATTGGTAATTTGTGTCTCCCCTCTTTTTTATCTTGATCAGTTTGGATAGAGGGTTTTATCAATTACATTAATCTTTTCAAAGAACCAACTTTTGGTTTCATTTATTTCTCCTATTTTTCTTGTTTCATCCCATTTATGTCTACTCTTTATTATTTCCTTCATTTTGCTTGCTTTGATTTTATTTTGCTGTTTTATTTCTAGTTTGTTTGAAAGTTTAAATTACTATTATTTTTTTAAATATAATTTTATTGATTTCAGAAAGGAAGGGAGAGGAAGAAAGAGATAGAAACATCAATGATGAGAGAGAATCTTTGATTGGTAGCCTCCTGCACAACCCCCACTGGGGATCAAGCTTGCAACCTGGTATGTGCCCGGACCAGGAATTGAACCATGACCTCCTGGTTCATCGGTAGACGCTCAACCACTGAGCCACATCAGCCGGGCTAGAAGTTTAAATTATTGAAGTGAGTTATTTTTTTCTCTAATGTAAGCAGTTAATGTTATAAATGTTAATGTTTTCATTTTCATTCAATTCAAAATATTTTCTAATTTTCCAGTGACTTCTTCCTTGAATTAGAAGTGTTACTTAATTTCCATATATTTAGAGCTTTTTCAGGTATCTATTATTTATTTCTAGTTTAATTCCATTGTGGTCAATCATTATACCTTGCATGGTTCCTATCCTTTTAAAGTCAATGAAATTTGTATTATCACTCTGAATATTGTTTATTTTAGTGAATGTTTCATGTGTACTTCTGAAGAGCATATTCTGCTATTATTGGGTTGAGTCACCTGTAAATGTCAAGCAGCTAAATTGGTTGGTAGTGCTGTTCAAGTCTTCTTGAATCTATACTAATTTTCTGTCTACTTGTTCCATTACTTACAGACAAGAATGCTGAAATCCTAATCATAATCATTAATTTGAGTATTTCTTCTATAAGTAATAGTATTTTTCCCTTTCTGTATGCTGATGTTCTATTACGGGATATGTACATATTTAGTATTATGTCTTCTTGATATAACTGACCCCTTTCTGTCAGATTCTCACTGTACCCTTCTTTAGTCTGGACTCTAACCCATGAGGCTGAACTTTATAGATTACATCCTTGCCCTCTATTTTTAGTTCAGTTTTGCCCAATGAAAGACACCAGGGGGACACTGGAGTGTGCAGGGAGAGGTTGGGGTACTTAACCCTTTCAGTTCCTCCCTTCGGGCTAGCAGGTTGGCAGTGGGAATGTTTCTCTATGAAGGCACCGTAGGTAGCTGTCAGCTTGGTGGTTGTCTCTTACAGCAATAAATCCTCCTTGGGCTTTGGTAATCCCGCCTTCCCTGGCCCCTTGGCCTAAGGGTCATAATGATTCTCTGATTAGTTCTGGTTACTTCACCATCACTTTTAGTTTTCGGGTAACTCTGCCCACACCTTTTAAATAGCTCCTTCAACCACCACTCTCCAGTATGCCATGTGTTACCTGCTACGGATTCTTACTGATGTAACATGTTACACTACTTGCTTATTTACAGACAATTTATTTGGTTTTTTCCATTTAACTCACTGGTTCAACTAAGTGTATCATTCAACATCAGGCACTTGAAGAAGAAAAAAAAGGTCTATCAGATAGACTCTATCTGGATGTTTTGAATGGAAGAAGTAATAATGACTATGCTAACCTAGTTCTCCTAAACTCAGGGCCACGGCCCAATATTTGCCTACTTAGGCACTATTTCCTAGGACCTAGGACCTAGGCATTGTTGTAGAAGACACTATGTGTCACGCTAGTGATTCCATTGGCCACAAGCAAGCTTGGGCTACAGTGGTCCCCCAAAAAGAATGTCTCATGGTACATTAGATGAGCATAACAGACCCATCACAGCGGCCCTAGGTTGTAATCAGAATAGAGATCATGCTGTGTTTTTCCCCACGTTATCCCACTTGTCAGAAAATTTACAGTACAGTGGGGCCTTGACTTAAGAGTTTAAGTCGTTCCGAGACCGAGCTCCTTAAGGAGCTCGCTATCAACTCAATGCAAAAAATCGGCCAAGAGACAGCTGGTATCTCAAAAAACTTGTTAGTCGGGACACTCTTAAGTCAAGGCCCCACTGCATTTGCTTTGAACAGAGGAGAGAGTTACGGTAGGTTCCCTATGCAGGAATTGAACGCAAGACAAACAGTATTGTGGAGGAATGTGCACTGGGGAATACTCAAATTATACCAGCACATATGAATGAGAAATTCTCATGTTTTTCTGGACTCTGTAGGCAGTGATATGCTGAAATGTGTCATCTCTGACTTAGACTGAAAAGCATTCTGAGATTTTACAGAACACTTAAAATGTTGCGATTACGTTCAACAATTTAAACTTGTTCGGATTTGTTGCAAAAAAAAAAAAAAGTGGAGCAACAGTTTCCATACCAGTGTTTCCATAGGCTGGATTAGCCTCATTCTTGCACTTGCCTAGTTCCCAATCCAGGAGCCACAGGCACCCGCTTCGGACTCACTGGAACAAGAGCGCTTTTCACAAACTCCACCGGGAAGACAGCCGCTGTCCCAGGCGTGGATCACCTCGGCGCGGGATCGCGTTTGTTGCAGTGTGAGGTCCCGCCTTCCGGACCAACGCACCAATTAAAACGAAAGTGGGGGGGGGGCGGAAACGAGAAAGAGAAGGCGAAAAGCCGCACCAAATGCTAGGCTGGAAGACTCTCGCGAGAACTAGCAAGTGCCGGTGGTTCCCGCGGAGGCCTCGCGAGCGGACCTCGAGGGCGGGCTCAGCCGTGGCCCCGCCCTCCCGAGCGCGCGCGCGGCGTG
>NW_006383008.1:1360929-1363496 GCF_000327345.1 Myotis davidii
CGCCGGGGCGGATCTCGGGGAGTGGAAGTGTGAGTAGGTACGACGAGCACCGGAGAGGGGGTGCCCCGGTGCGCAGGACTGTGGCTCCTCTCGCCAGGCTCCTCCGTGTCGATTCGGGGGAAGACCTGCTCCGCGGCCGGGAGGAGGGGGGTTGGCGCGGGGCCTCCGGATCCCCACGCGAATCTGCAGAGGAGCTTCCCCACGACCCTGCGGGGCCCCTGGCGCTGGGCGGTTTAATAACGTGGTGAAGGTGCGGGTCCGGCGGGCTCGGGAGGTGGAGCTGCATCCGCCCCGCCAGCAAGTCTCTGCTCTGGACCCTGTCCCGGGCTGCGGCAGGGTCAGGCCGGCAGGGTTTTCAGTTCCTATACAGCCCGTCGTGGGTGCTTTCTGCGAACGTCCCGACGACAACCTTGGTCTTGGGGAGGCGGTGGGGAGAGTTGTTGGGAACGGGGCTTCTCGGTTTTCTTTGTGCCGGGGAGGGGAGCGTTTGGGGGACTTCCTGACGTCACCCGCCCCACCTCCAGGAATCTCCTCGCAACCTCTTTGGAGCCCTCGATGATCATTACAATGAACCTCCCATGTTTCAGGACATGAAGTAAGCAATGGATAACTGTTCTGCCACGTCGACCTACCTGACCGACAGCTTGGAACTGGAGCTGGGAACCGAATGGTGCAAACCCCCTTGCTTTTCTTGCGCTTTTGACAACAGAGGAGGAGGGAAACATTTTTCTGGAGAGTCCTACCTTGCCAGTGGAGCCCTTAAGCGGTAGGTAACAAATCGGAGGCGGTTTCACCCTCATCAGCTTTTTCATTCGTTTGTTAGGAATGTTTTATTTTATTTTTTTTTTTTTTTAAATATATAAGATGATTCCACACATGCCAGTATGTTGTGGTTATTGTGAGTGTATTGTTGTAGTCGCTTTCTAACACTGTGCTAGTTGTGCCTGACTTGTTTGTTTAGGGCCTATCTCCATCCTATCAAATTATAATCCCCACTAGGGCAGGCAGTACCCCAGCCCTATATCCCCTAGACTCTATCCTGCAATAATGACTCTAGCCAATAGAAATTGCACTGAACAGATTTTTGATGGCATGAATACATGCTTCATTCGCATGTCATGCATTATGCTTCCCAGAGTTCTTTCACATCCATTCCTACGCCCTTGACCGGAATCGAACCTGGGACCTTTCAGTCCGCAGGCCAACGCTCTATCCACTGAGCCAAACCGGTTTCGGCAGGAATGTTTTAAATAAGATTTCAGGCAGCTAAACTTTTATGTTCAAACCATCTTTTTGTAAAATGGGCTTGGTATCTCAGACAGATGCAAGCTATTAGTTCTGCTGTTGGCTTTCTGGTTCAGCGAATACCTGAAAGATTTTGGATATGAAGGAGAATGTTCTTGCTACCTGATGTTCTCTTACTTCACAGCTGCCTCCGTTGGGCATAGGAATGGAGCTGGGTTTTAATTTTCCTTTTATTTAAAATGAATCCTGAACTTCCTGGGCTTTTTGAAATGATGTTTCCTCCTAAAACATGGCATAATATTTTGGAGCTTCCTAATAATTCTAAGGAAGACGTGGACATCTTTTGTTGCCCCAGTTCCTTCTAAGTCTGTGTATTGTTACATATAGAAGTCTTATTTTAAAAAACATTGTTTTCTAATAAATGCACCACATTGTGTAAGTTCACAGGAATGTTATTTCTGAAAGTTCTTGCCTTGGGCAGTTAGTTATACACACATTGTCGTAAAACTGCTGTTATTGAAATTTTTTGGGAATGCCTTCTGAGGCAATTTCAGTCAGAAAGGAAGTAATTTTCGTGGTTTTTATAGTTGCACTTTGTTTGAGACCTAAGAAGAGATTACCCAGATTTATTATGCTGTTCTCCAGACAGGGCTCAGAATATCTTTTAGCTGTTTTGAAAGTTAAATGTCCCCTCAAAGGATGAATTCTACATCTGAAGGCCACTATTCAACACACACCAAAGTATGTTCCTTAGACTTCTTTTTGTGTTTTACACATAAGTTACATTGCTCTTTAGTTATACCTTTTTCTTAGTATACAGGACTGGATTTTTAATATAGTTCTAGCTTTCATATGCCTTTACAGTATGTATGGTACCAAGGCATATCCTGACTTTATAATATCACTGGCATGTCGTGTATAATAAGGGTTCCTATAATGTTAAAAAAGACATGTTATAGTATGGGACTTAGTATACTTTTCATGAGATTTAATCATAGTTTTCATTTCAGATTAATTTTGAATCTTGATCCTTTACCAACTAATTTTGAAGAGGATACAGTGGAAATATTTGGCATTCAGTGGGTTACTGAAACAGCATTAGTGAATTCATCTAGAGTGCTATTTCATTTATTCAGGTATGTTTTTTTAAAAATATTTCCTTGGAGTAGAGATGCTGTTGTTCACTTTTGTAAGTTACATTGCTGTGTGGTTTCTAATACTGATATTAACAAAAGCACCAGTAGAGTTGTGCTTGTTGTTCACTTGAGTATCTTATTAATAACAAAATTAACAGTAATGTTTTATGGAGTAATGTTTTGTTT
>NW_006383008.1:1363640-1369381 GCF_000327345.1 Myotis davidii
TAATGGTTTTAATGAATTGTTTTTTAGTGAAACTATTCTTTTCCAGAATCTTTATTTGACATCTTGTGTTTAAGACAAATATTTAAGGCTCTAAACTATATTACAGTTTTGGAAGAAAACCAAAGTACTTTTGTTGCTTAATAGCCATAGTCTTCAATGATTTTGAGAGAATGAACTTAGACTTTCCAAATATGTTTCAGACTGTGTAATAGAAATGTGATTTGGACATCAAAAAATTTTAATGAAAGTTTTCAAACTTACACAAAGTGTAGAGAATAGTATAATGAACCTCTACCTACACTCCCTCAGTTACAATAAACATCAAGGTTTCTTCACATTTCCTTCATCTGTCCCTTCCCCTCTTATTTTTTTTGCTGAAATATTTTTAAGTAAATTCTAGGCATCATGTTATTAAATATTTCAGGATGAATTTCTTAAAAATACCTTTTTTCAAATATTAACACTGTTTCATTATCACAATGAACACAGTTGAAATAATGTTTCATTTAAAACCTAGTCCATATTCAGATTTTAGATAATGTTGAAATAGAGTCAGTTATTGAGGGCAAATTAAATGTATCATATATGTTACATTTAAATGAAAATGGAAAGGTGCCGGAATTTCTCCTCCTACTCTCATCCCATAGACCTTGGGAAGAGACATCACTGTATGTGTGCCATGCTGTGTGTTTTATTGGGAGACCAGGCTGCGTGAGTGATTCTCTAATTTTTGAACATTCCTGAATAAGTTGAGTCATTATCTAGGATACAAATCTTTAAGGAGTTGAAAGGGAACTAGGAAGATGGCAAGGGAAGATTACTCTCAGGAATTAACGTGGAACATTATAAATATAACTTTTCCTGATAACTCTAGTGTACCTATTCCTTTTTGAACTCCTTGTGTGATACAATTTAGCATTTTATTATATAACTGTTAACCTAGGATATTTTATATAAGTACCTTAAACTTCTTGAAGATTTAAACAGTATCTCATTGATAGTGACATCATGACATTTGACATAATTTCTGAGATATATGCAGCTTTTAATATGTTATTTTTATATTTTCTCAAAGTCTTTGCTACCTGAAGCTGATCCTCTAATAAACATTCATGAAGTATTGGGAACATTATCCATGTAATTATTACATGCTTTAAAGTAATGTAAAATTAATTCTCACTTTACTTTTTTAAAATTAGGCAACAGCTCTATAACTTGGAAACCTTATTACCGGCCAGCTGTGATTTTGGTAAGTTGTGTGTTTAAAGGCTAATTACAGTGAATTGCACGTGGGTTTTATGATGCATAATTGGGATATCATAGTAACATGGAGGAATTGTTAGGTCAGAAGTTCAGGATACAGTGTATGACACTTTTTCTGAACACTAAATACAGTTTTGTTGTAGCTGAGATTTACAGTATTTTTTTCACATCTGTAGGTAAAATTGATTTAAGGCTAAATATCTCAGGAATGAATTAGTAACAAGCTTTGGAGGTGGGGAGTGGGATAGGAACTCATATAAGAGAAATAGTACCAGACCTTACGCTCGCTTCTTGCTCTTTTCTGCTTCCTGTTTTTTGTTTGTCTGTTTTTGACATTTAATGGATTATTGATTGGGGGAGGGGGAGCAGAGGAGGCGATGGATATAGTTAAGATAATGAAAGGAATTGAAGGACAGTCTTTTAGTGCAAACCAGCTGCTGCTCTTTTCTGGCAGTTTTGGTGCAGTTTGTATTTAGAATCATGGCTCTGTAGTCAGCCTGAGTTCCACCCCAGGCTAATTGTGGGTCTCAAACCAGGTAAGACTTTTCACCTCATTGAGTTCTTGTGAGAATTAAATGACATAATGCAGGTTAAGTGCTAAGCTTAATATCTTATTAGTGATGTTTAGCATCTAAAGATTACCTGGAACACACTTTTGATCAAAGAAAGTTTTAGTGGCTTACTAATGCAGAATACTAAAACAGAACATCCCCTCTTCAGCTAATATGATTATTTCTTCTTAACTAAGTAGAACCCTCCCTAGACTCTATATAAAAATTAACATAATCATCAAATTGCCCCTGCTTCTTAGCAGCATCCAATCCAGACCAAAGTCCTTAAACTCTCCCCAAACTCAGTCGGCACAAGCCCAAACCCTATTACAATCCCCTCTCCACTCCCTCTTATTGAGAGGCCCCAGCTGTTCATGATGTAGATTTAACCTTTGCAGCTGTATCAGGGCTCTGTTACTAAACTCATGAAGCCAGAGTTCACAGCAATTGTTTTTAACAGAGTACTGCCTTTATGAACAGAATTGTGAAACTGAGGGATGATGTGACTTTCGTAGGTGAAATATAATTAAGCTATGAAAATGCCCTGTACTGTTTAACATGGAGATATTTGCATAACATATCCTGTTGGTTTTGACAAAGCGGAGGTCATGTTTACTCATTTAAGTTCAAATTTAGAAATAAGTTTTGCTTTATGTGTGATAAGGTTGAGAATTTGTTGTCTTCTCATCATGTTATTTTTTTTTTCTGCTTTTGTTTAGTGATTGTCTCTTACTCATTTTTCTTATAGTGATTGTCAGTGTTTCGCATATAGTAATGTTCCAGGTAATTTTTGCTGATATAGATGTTAAAGTGTGGGGAAGATGGCATGGGTTGAAGTTGGGAGAAAGACAGACAATATTAATACATCATTCGGGGCTTTATAAATCATTACAAAAAGTCTTTATTTCATTCTAAATATAGTAGATAGCCTTTCATGGGGTTTGATTTATGAGGTCAGGAATTGACATATATTTAAAGCATATTTTGTGCTTACAGTGTAGAGGGACAAAGAAGAATATGGGAAGACCTATTAGAAGACCTGTTGGAATAATTTAAGATATTCTAGAGAGACGTATAGTTTGAAGGTGTATTTTGGTCATAAACTTAGTAGGACTCTGGTGGATTAAATATAAGTTTTAAGGAAATGAACGAAGCAAGAATGAAATATAGGCAACTGTTGGCAAAAACATCAGCATGAACGGATTTTGGAAGGAATCATGGATGTATTATTTGTAGTGTCTGAGCAATCTAAATACAAGAAGTTAGGCAATCTGACATGCAAGGTCTGGAGTGCAGAATAGAGGTCTGGGTTATAGGTAAACCTTTTCAAGTTGTTATCATTTTGAGATAAAGGAACTGACCATACACACAGGAAAAGAGAGAAGAGGCCTGAGGACCACGTCCTGAGGAGCCCCCATACTAATGGTAGGATAGAGGAGAAGGAGTCAGTAAAGGAGAGGCAAGAGAAAGAACACATGAGGAGGAAAGAAGACTGGCACTGTATGGTGCCAGTGAAGCCAGGTGTAGTCAGTGCTACTGAGGTGGCCTTAATAATGGATTTTTTTGGGGGGTGGTAAGAATTACATAGAAATCAGTGGACAAAATTAAAAGAATTGCTGCTTATATGTTACTGCTCACTGATTAATCATTTAAGCTATGATTAACTTCTATTTTGGTTTCAGGGAAGATATCAACCCTACACTGCAAAGCAGACAATATTAGGCAGCAATGCGTAACATTTCTTCATTATGTTAAAGTTTTCATCGTCAGGTAGGACGTCAGTTGAGTCTTTTGACTACTGCATGAATTTCTGAGTACATGTTCATCCAGACTCTGGTGGTTTATTGTATCTAATTGTTTTTTAGGTTCCTGACAGTACAGAATACTGAGAATCATGGTCCTGTTCATCCCTATGAGGTTTTGGAGGCTCAGCTTCCCTCACTGTTGGTTGATGAGCTTCATGGATTACTCTTGTACATTGGACACCTATCTGAACTTCCCAGTATTAATCCAGGAGCATTTATAAGTCAAAATCAGATTCAGGTTTGCCTTATTTAACTTTTAAATTATCAGTTTTTCTTCTTACAAGGAATATTTATTCAAGAATGAAGGAAATTAGTCAAGAGTGCAGCTCTGGACCAGATGGCTTGAGTTGAAATTCTGGCTCCTCCTTTTATTAACTATGTGCCTTTGGGCAAGTAATCTCTCTTGTCTCATTCTCCCCATCTGTATAATTGGTATAGCTTCCTAGAGTTACTGGGAGAATTAAATAAATTAAAATGAATAAAGCATTTAAAACATAGTATACACTAAATCTGAAAACTTCTCTATTCCAATTTATAACAGTGCAAATGTTTAAAAGTTTCAAATCAAATAACCTTTATTTTCTAAAATATGTGTCATCTTTCCTTTTTTCTTTTTTTAAGATTTTAAAATTGATTTTTAGAGAGGGAGGAAGGGAGAGTTAGAAAGAAACATCAATGTGAGAGTGAAGCATTGATCCGCTGCCTCCTACATACCCCCTACTCGGGGATCAAGCCCACAACCCTGGCATGTGTCCTGACCAGGAATCCTACCAGCAACCTTTCAGTGCACAGGACAATGCCCAACTAACTGAACCACACTGGCCAGGGCTCCTTACTTTTTTATTATAATAAAATTCAAGAAGATTACCTTATAAAAGTTACACTTTCAGAACCACATCATTTTGTCTAATCTGACCTTTGAGATTTTCAGAATATGATTAAGATGGTTTTGACTGCCCTGGCCAAGTGCCTCCATTGGTTGGAGTGTAGTCCCATACACCAAGAGGTTGTGGGTTCAATTTCTGATCAGGGCACGTACCCAAGTTACAGGTTTGATCCTCGGTCAGGAGGCAACCGATTGATGTTTCTCACTCTCTTCCTTTCTCTCTAGAATCATTAGAAACATATCCTTGGGTGGGGTTTAAAAAAAGATTGTTTTGACTAATGTCCCTTTCCCCCTACCTTTTATTATTCCATCTGAAGTTATTTTATTTTTTTAAATTTGTATTGTAGCATAACCCAGCTTCCAGATATAATTAACAAATTCTCCATAGGATAATGTGAGTTTAAGTGGATGACAAATTATACTTCCCCATTGATTCCCTGAACTTTTAACCTCTTCCATTCTATTTGACCTCACCAATTTGAACATTTAATTTTTAGGAACATATATTTGTCAAAATGTAAAATACAATTAAGTGTTCATATATGTCTGTGGAATTTAACAATAACAAACAAATATTGACTCTTTATAAGGGATCAATATATCTAACAATAAAAGTAAATAGGGTTTCAATTGAATTCACAGGTTTATCTGTATAATCTATAGAAAGCAAATAGGTAATTGCTTTTAATTATATCATTTAATAAAGACTCATAGGTAGATCTTGGGGGAAGGATAGTTTTCCTTTATTTTAGTCTTTATAAATTCAAATCATTTTTATTTTCTGGACATCCATTAAGTGGTTAAGAAAATAATTTATCTAGGAGCAGAAGTAGAGATTGTGTGCTCCGGTCCTCAAATTAGGTTTTGCCCTTCATAGGCTTTTCAGTTTAGCAAACTTGAAAAGATAGGTTATTTGAAGATTACAAGACTGAATTTTTAAAAGCAGGGGAATGTAGTCTTCAACACGTAAAAAATAAATTATGCACTAAAATGCTCTTCTAAAACAACAGCAAAAACATCTTACAAAATAAAAAGCATCTTTCAAGATTTTATGTATTTCTTCTATTTTACCAATCTTATATATGACAAGTATTGATTTAATTGGTATTTTCTGTTGAGTATGTTTTATTTAGTTTTTGGGGGGAACTTTTTAGAAATATTATATGGTATTACGTATTATGTTAAAAATATACTTGTTTTTACATTTATGTATTTGATTTATCTTTTTAAAAAAGA
>NW_006383008.1:1370030-1370473 GCF_000327345.1 Myotis davidii
GACGAGAGAGAATCATTGATCAGCTGCCTCCTGCACTGCTCTAAGGATCGAACCCACAACCCAGGCATGTGCCCTGATAGGGAATAATTGAACTGTGACCTCTTGCTTCATAGATCAACACTCAACTACCGAGCCATGCTAGCCAGGCCTCACTGTATTTATTTTTACAGTGATACTAAGTGCTGACTGGGAGAAGGTTATAGACAGCTAAGAGCACTGGCTTCTTAGTCATAATTAGATTTGAATGCTAATGTGAAAATTGATAGATCATTTCTTTACCTCTTTTAACTTAAAAGTCATGACAATAATGTCTGCATGATAGTTTAAATTTCTCCTAACATTCTTTATAGGAGTTCCTGGGTATGTATTACATTTTTTAAGGTAATATATTTTTATTGATTTTAGAGAGGAAGGGAGAGGGTGAGAGAAAGAGAAACATGAGT
>NW_006383008.1:1370662-1384858 GCF_000327345.1 Myotis davidii
GGGGGGAACTTTTTAGAAATATTATTCGGTATTACGTATTATGTTAAAAATATACTTGTTTTTACATTTATCTATTTGATTTATCTTTTTAAAAAATAATTCTGTTAGGTGGGAAATCTAACTTTTGTTTCTTACAAATGAGTAAATTAATTCTGTCTTATTAAATGACCCATGCTTTTCCCAATGATTTGGATACCACGTTTATCCATTTCTCTTCCCTATGTTTGCTATTTTTAAAAAAATATATTTGATTGATTTTTTCACAAAAAGGAAGGGAGAGGGATAGAGAGAAACATTGATGAGAGAGAAACATCGATCAGCTGCCTCCTGTACACCTCCTACCGGGGGTGTGCCCGCAACCAAGGTACATGCCCTTGACCGGAATCGAACCTAGGACCTTTCACTCCACAGGCCGGCGCTCTATCCACTGAGCCAAACCGGTTAGGGCCGTTTGCTATTTTTTATTATCTTTTTTTGAGCCAGTATTATTTATTAACGTAGTGTTTTATTTTATTTGCATATTTGATATGGCGAGTTCCTTCTACATCATTCTAGTTTTACTAGAACATGTATCATAGTTTTTATTTATATATATTTAAAATATATTTTTATTGATGTCGGAGAGAAAAGGAGAGATAGAAACATCAATGATGAGAGAGAATCATTGATCAGCTGCCTCCTGCACTGCTCTAAGGATCGAACCCACAACCCAGGCATGTGCCCTGATAGGGAATAATTGAACTGTGACCTCTTGCTTCATAGATCAACACTCAACTACCGAGCCATGCTAGCCAGGCCTCACTGTATTTATTTTTAAAGTTCCCCCAAAAAACTAAATAAAACATACTCAACAGAAAATACCAATTAAATCAATACTTGTCATATATAAGATTGGTAAAATAGAATACATAAAATCTTGAAAGATGCTTTTTATTTTGTAAGATGTTTTTGCTGTTGTTTTAGAAGAGCATTTTAGTGCATAATTTATTTTTTACGTGTTGAAGACTACATTCCCCTGCTTTTAAATTTTATTGATTTTAGAGAGGAAGGGAGAGGGTGAGAGAAATAGAAACATGAGTGATGAGAGAGAATCATTGATCAGCTGCCTCCTGCATGCCTCCTACTAGGGATTGAGCCCACAACCTGGGCATGTACCCTGACCAGGAATCCAACCATGACCTCCTGGTTCATAGGTCTACGCTCAACCACTGGGCCACACCAGCCAGGCTAAAAACATACTTGCTAATTAAAGTCTAAAACAAATTCATGTAAATAAGTTTTAAAATTATTTTACTGCCTTGCAGCTGTAGTAGAATCAGAAGTTGGTTGTAAGGGTCCTTTACAAATCTATTCAGCAGCCCCAAGGTGGGTCTGTCTTAAATTAGATGAAAATATATCCTATCCTACTTTCAAAATCTCTAGTGAAAGAATCTTCTGATGAACGAGATAAATGTTTTCCTTAAGCTTATTGGTAGATTAATTGATTCTTTGTTATGGTGCTGATAGAGGGTTGTTGTCATATGCTTATAATGTATTATGAATTCTCAGTCACAATTGATAATGTCATTCACAGCTTTTCCCACCATCCTGGCATTTATTACATCTCCACTTGGATATCCATTGGCTGGTGCTAGAAATTCTTCAGATGCTTGGTGTAAAATCGAGTAAGTTGATACATGTTTGATTTATGTCCTTTTTCTAATCTAAATTTTAATTGTGTTTTTAAATTACACAAGTAATAAGTGTTTTCTGATTTTTAAAAATCAAATAGTAATGTAAGTAAAAAGTGAAAATCGCATTCTTTTTTCCAGAAATTACTACTGGAAACACCTTGGTCTGTTTATCTTTCCATACTTTATTAGCATACATATATGGAAACTCATTGGTAGGATTTTTGTTTTGCTTTCTAACCACAAATGCTGCTGTCATTGTTCTGTGTAGTTTTTTTTTTTTAGAGATTTGTTCATGTTCATGCATATGGTTTTACTTTATTCATTTAAGGGCTTATGTAAAGGGTCTATCATAATTTATTTAGCCAAGTTTATTTTTTAAGTATTTCAATTATTTCCCTTTTTTGATATTATAAATATTACACTGACCATCCTTGTGTATATATACATTGTTCAATATGTATACAAGTTATGCTTTGGAATAGATTCTTAGAATTGGGGTGGCATATTGCAGTTTTAATATTATATATGCTCTGTTGCTGTAGAGTAAATTTCCCCAATTTGTATACACTGTGAGCATTCCTTGCCTCATACTATTTCCAGTAATGGATATTACCAGTTATTTTTCTTTTTTGTAAATGAATATGTGAAAAATGATATTGAATCTCTGTTGTTGCAATTTCTTGATTACCATTGAAGTTGAACATCTTCACATAATTTTATTGTCTCTATATTTTCTTTATTTAATATTCATAATCTTTTGCAAATTTTTCCTTTTTTTAAAATTAGTAGAAGTTTATAATAGATGGTAATCTTTTATTTCATATGTTGCCTGTTTATGTCTTAGTCTTGCTCTTTGGCATGTTTAGGTTCTATTTTTAAGTTTAGCAATATTCCGGAAATATTTAGTTGTAAAGTAAATTAATTATTTAGGTTATAAAGACATCCATTACCTCAATTTCTGCTTTTTAATTAATACAAAAATACATATATGTGTGTGTCTGTATACTTATATATATATACACACAAAAATATGCAACGATGTACACAAATAATTTTTTCTCTCAGGTGAACACTGTATTTTAAATATTTTCTTAGAGCGAACTCTGGTGGACTTACTCTGCTATAGATACAAATTTTGGTATCTTTTGTTAGCTTTACTTCATGCAATCGCGTATGGCTGCTTTATCATTGTTTGTTAAAAGAATAATGCACTAAAATGCTCTTCTAAAACAACAGCAAAAACATCTTACAAAATAAAAAGCATCTTTCAAGATTTTATGTATTCTATTTTACCAATCTTATATATGACAAGTATTGATTTAATTGGTATTTTCTGTTGAGTATGTTTTATTTAGTTTTTTGGGGGAACTTTAAAAATAAATACAGTGAGGCCTGGCTAGCATGGCTCGGGAGGTGAGTGCTGATCTATGAAGCAAGAGGTCACAGTTCGATTATTCCCTATCAGGGCACATGCCTGGGTTGTGGGTTCGATCCTTAGAGCGGTGCAGGAGGCAGCTGATCAATGATTCTCTCTCATCAGCTCTCTGTACAGGCTCTCTTGATTAGAAACCAGGATGAAGAATTTCTACTGTTTATCCTCTTTTTAATTTATTTTTATTTTTTTCTCTTAAGTAATTTTGCATGGTTGCTTTACAAAGATGGCCACATTAACAATAGAGAAGCCTATTGAATGGTAACTGGAAGGATTGAAACTTTTTTACATGATGTTTCATCAGTGTTCATATAAGAAAGTAATTGTAATATTTAACTTCTGCTTGCAAACATTTGCTTTAACTACATGTTACAGTCTTGTTATAATTTAAAGGGGTACAGTAACTTTTCTCCTGTAGTTTTAAATAAAATTTATTTTATTACATTTTTAGAACATGTTGTATATGGTCATCAGTTTATGAATCTGGCAGGTGACAATTTAACCAATGTCAGTCTGTTTGAAGAGCACTGTGAAAATCTCCTTTGTGATTTAATAAGATTGTCACTCAACAGGTATGACAAGGTAATGCTTTAAGAGTTTATTTATATTTTTGATACTTAATGGCAAGTTAGCCCTTAATCTATGTGATTTAAGCTGTAAGAATTTAAATTAAAAAATTATCTGGGAGTTGAATGGGAAAGAATAGGTTTTAAACATCTTTTTTAAAAGAGGCTGGAATTAGTTAAGCCTTTTCATCTTATCAAAAATAAATAAATGAAAACAGGATGTTTATGATAATGACTGGAATTTAACTTCTGTTTACATAGGAGAGGCCAGTCCTTTAATGATCTAGTGTATTGCTATCTACAAAATAAAAGGCCTGTGGCCATAATGCCATAACGAACCATGGCCGCCTCACCAGGAGGTGCATTATTGGGTCCCGCAGCGACTATGGTGGGCGGGACTTCTGGGTGCAGGCAGGCTGGACTCTGGTGTCCTGCAGAGGCGGTGAGAGGGAGTCAGGAGTCCCGCAGCCCCGGGGGGCGGGGGGGTGGGGTGGTCTGGGTCTTGTGCAATTTCGCATGCTGGGCCTCTAGTTACATAATGAAAGAGATGAGTAATTAAAGTTAGTTGACAAGCTTAAAAGGTGGTTTTAGCCCTAGCCCCATGGTCGGCAAATTGTGGCTCGCGAGCCACATGCGGCTCTTTGGCCCCTTGAGTGTGGCTCATCCTAAGCCTTAGGAGTACTCTAATTAAGTTAATAACAATGTACCTACCAATATAGTTTAAGTTTAAAAAATTTGGCTCTCAAAAGAAATTTCAATTGTTGTACTGTTGATATTTGGCTTTGTTGACTAATGAGTTTGCCGACCACTGCCCTAGCCGATTTGGCTTAGTGGATAAAGCATCAGCCTGTGGACTGAAGGATCCCTGGTTCGATTCCAGTCAAGGGCACAGACTTGGGTTGTAGGCTCAATCCCCAGTAAGCGGCTTGCAGGAGGCAGCCAATCAATGATTCTCATCATTGGTGTTTCTATCTCCTTTCCCCTTCTCTGAAATCAATAAAAAAATATATTAAAGAAAAAAAGGGTGGTTTTAGTTGATAAATTTTAAGGGTCGTTTTCATGAAAGTTCTGGCATCATGGTGGAAATCACTTGTTTTTACTAAATTGTATTTATATATAGTGTTTAATACAGACAGATTTAAAGGTGTTACAGTACACTCTCATTTTCAAGTAATGGAAATTTATAGATTATCATCACTTATTTCCAATTACAAGCATAAACCTTACTAATAGAAAATCAGGATTTATAATTTTTTAAAGTGTAGATTGTTTTATGTATTATCAGTATCTCTTAAATTTAATCTATATGTTTATAATTAACAGGAATATGTTAATCAGGTATGATATAGTAATATCTTAATGTATTATGTTAGAAATGTACTGTATATCCCACGTTCAAAGGCTGTTAAATCACATTGTTTACCCATATCTTCAGAAAAAAATCACTTCTGTCGTGATAGACAACCTGCTTCCCTATTTATAATGGTCTGGCCCTCTAGCAACTTTAGCGTGAAATTATAGCTAATTTGCCTACAAACGTCAGGTGGCCATAATAATCTGGCCACTCAGTGTATATGTAATGTATGTGAAATAAGATACATATTATGAGTTTAAGAAGCTTAGCTATACTTAGAAGTAGAGACAATATTCTCTGCATTTTTTAGGGTCATTGAGGATATATTTGTTATAAAAATGGTAAAGCCCGGCTAATGTGGCTCAGGGTTGAGCATTGACCCATGCACCAAGAGGTCGCTGGTTCAATTCCCTGTTAGGGCACATTCCAGGGGTGCAGTCTTGATCCCTGTGGAGACCATGAAAAACACAGCTGATCAATGTTTCTGTGTCATGATGTTCCTCAGGAGGCAGCCAATCAATATTCCTGTCCCTCTCCCTTCCTCTCTAAAAATCAGTAAAAAAAAAAATAGCAACAACTTTAAAAAGAAAATGGTAAAATTGCTTAACTTTTATATAGCCCTAATAATTGTATTTATTCCGACTTGTCACTATTTTTAGTCTCAACAGTGAATCAAAAGTTATTTTCTAATGTTTTTACTACATGTCTTTTTATTGTGCCTGATGGATTAGATCAAAGTTAGGAAACTATGAAGCTGAGGTCAAATCTAACACACCCCCTGTTTTTGTAAACAAAACTCTCCTGGAACACAGCCTCAAACTTTTTTTATGAATTGTCAGTGGCTGATGCACAACAATGGCAGAATTGAGTAAATATGCAAAGACTATATCATGAATAAAACCTCAAATATTTGTTACCTAGCTTCTGATATACAGAATGTTTGCTGAACATTAGACTAGATAATTAAAGCAGAGGGTTTTTTAAGTTGAAAATAAAATTCTGTACTTTTGGTTTTACAATGGGAATTTTTAAAAGTTAATGAAATGGCACATTTTTTATAAAGAATTTTTTGTAGTTAAGCATAAATTTTAAGACATCTAAATCATTCTTTTAAAATATTTAGAAAAATGTGTGGCATGTAAAATTCTGCTCTAACTCATTTTGGTTATTTTCTACAGGTTAGGGCTTTTGAAGCATTAACGAGTGACCATTGCCCATGCCCATGCATTAAAGAATTATGGGTTCTACTCATTCATCTTCTAGACCAAAGAAGTAAATGGTCTCTTTCAGAAGTAAGTTGTAAAATTGATGTATTAGTTATTGTTACTAATTATGTTAAATTTATGCAGTGGTTTTGGCCAAAAAATTTTACAACATTCCTTCTTTATAAGCAACCACCACCACCAAACAGAGCATTAACTGAGTACTAAATACCTACTACATTTTTAACCCTAAATTGGTAATATGAAACATCTAAGAGAAGTGTAAAACATGGCTGTCTTATTTTCTTAAGGGTTTTTTGGGGGTTGTTGTTTTATCAAGAATCTGTTCGGCTAAAATACTTATTAATTGTCTTCAGTAACTCAGGAAACATTTCAGTTAGGAAATGTGGCAGATTTAGATTTGGGAAGAAATAAAACAGGTTTCTGTTAATCAATTTTTCAGTATTATTTCATGGAGGGATGAAGAAAAGCACAAAGAGGAAGATAGGACATTTTCTTTCACCTCATTTTGAGCAAAGTCTTCATAATGGGGCTTTATTTAATTTCAAGTATTATCGATTAGGAGAAAAAAGAAATATCCATAGGCAGAAGTAAGTATAAACAGTTCATTGTGAAATGATACTTAAAATGGTTTACGTTATATGTATACTTTTAATATTTTATGGGTCTTTTAATTTTCCCAACTTTTCACAATTTGGGGTTTGGTTACTGCTATCTAATTTTAATAATGACTATTTTTGCAAATTTACAAGTACTTTATTTATTTATTTATTTATTTATTGCTTTTTTAATCCTCACCTATGGTTATGCTTATTGATTTTGGAGAGAAGGGAAGGGAGAGAGAGAAAAGAGAGAAACATTGATGTGAGAGATAATGTCATTTGGTTGCCTTCTGTACGTGCCCAAACTGAGGATCGAACTCGCAACCTGTGTATATGTGCCCTGACCGGGAATCAAACCCGCAGTCTTTTGGTGTATGGGATTACACTCCAACCAAATGAGCCACACCAGCCATTGAGCCACACCAGCCAGGCTCCATGTACTGTATTCTGAGTTATTTTAGCAGTAAATTTACTGAATATAAGTAAAGTAAAGTAAGTTTACTAAGTATAAATTTGTATTTTTACTTACTATTGAGTAAGAAAATTTTTTTCACGGTATTTTGAATTGTTAGTATAGTTCAGCTTTCTACAAGACTTAAATATTAGAAAGTCTCAGCAACATTTTTCCCCTTTCATTATTTGCCAGGGTGTTTTATTTCAATGACATGGTAAAAATCAATTTTCTAATTTTCTGCAAAGCTTATCTTTATTATTTAAGAATTTTTTAGAATTGTTCTTAATTTTATAAATTTCAGACTTGAAAGTGTGAACCACACATAGTGTAAGCATGTTTATACTTGTTATTAGAAATTTTCTAGATTTTAAACAGAAAAGTAGACAAAATTTAAAATCTTAATTGTAGAAATTTACACAGTAATATATATAACCTAAATGATTTGTATGCTCTTCATTTTATGTAGTAACCATACTTGTTTGTCTTAAAATAATGTCTGAAGCCATTTTCTTTTTAAAATAGTACTAAAATTAAGTTATATTATTCTCAGATTTCAAGTCCATTTAACTTGAAAGTCAAAGTAGAACTTTATATTCTTGATAGTAAGACAGTTTTATCTTCCTGTTAAAATATATATATATATGTATATATATATATATATTCCATCATATGCTTGGTATCCTATATGAAGCATTTTAGTGTGTCAGTGAGCTTGTAGAAAGTAAAAAGTACTGAGGCCAAATACTAAATATAGTCGGGAACTCAGGTCATTTGAACACTAAAGCTGCCTTATCAATTTAGAGGCAGTTGCTGAATTGTATAAACTTGAATATTAGCTTTCATACATTATAAGGTATAAGACAATAAATCTCAGAGTTTACCCAAATCAGTACCCTACTAATATACCGCTATTCTTAATTCTGGGTTCCCAAAAGAATTAACTAAAAACTCAACTAAATTTGTAAGGAAAATTGTCTGTCTTTAGCTGTGGTGTATTGCAGCTTAAAGTTATGTATTTATTATTGCAAGCCAGTGAGTTCATGATGCCTAATTGGTACTAAAAATTTCAAGCCAGTGACTTCTAAATCAGTGATAATGTCTAATAGCCATGGAGAAGGAAGGGGTGGATGCTTAAACTCGAAGCTTCTAACCTAACCTCCAAAACATAGAACAGCAAGAACAAATAAAACTACACCAAAAAAAAAACATTGATAGCATAACTACAAGATAGGGATATTCAAAGCTGTCAATTACAAGTAAAAGCCACCAAAGCTCTACCACAAAACTCCGCTCAGAAGTTTATTCGTGTTTCGCACGCCATCTGTTAAGGACCGCTCATGAGTGTTCTCGTTTTCCACGCCCACGGAAAAAGGAGCGAATCTAGATACTTATGTAAATTTTGTTTGGTCCCTCTTCATAGAGGGAAATGTTTTACGCAGTACCATACGTTAAAAAAGTACTAGGAACTTCAATTGCTTAATTGTTTTTGTAATAAAAATATTATAATTATTGAAAAACAACACCTAAAGTGCATTATGATGATTTAAATAACGTGCAGTTTGCCCAAAAACGTGCGGATCCTGGCGTATGTCTTAGAGATTTCTATGCGGTACGCAATGTGTTAAAATAGTCCAAATCTACAAAACGAATGGAAGGAAACGAAACAGGTCTTTCTAAAGTTACTACAAGAAAATAGAATTGACATACTTTAGCCCATGATACCCTTTCTCCCAGAAATACCTATAAAACAGAAGAAAATTGTAAGAGAACACTTCATACCGATTTAAATAGACAAGCATTTGGGTCTGTAAAAAACAAACAAACATCTTGAATGAGATATTCCATTGTTGAAATAAATAGACCAAAAGCCAGGAATGAATGGAGTAAATTAAACGCAGGAGAGAAAATGAAATAAAAATCATTCCGAATTGACTAAATTCTAAGATTTCCAAGGAGAATAGACTCAACTGAAAATTTAATAAGGGGCATGTAAGAAAGGCAACCAGAGGAGTAAAAACGAGAAAGGAATATTAAGGGTTAGAGAGAAAATATTTTAAGTGGAAGATAGGCAAAGAATAACCATCTGTTTAAATGGAGTCCCTGAAAAAGCAATGTGACGTAACTGACATTCAAAACAGTGAGTGAATCTAAGAAAACATTTCAGAAATAAAGAACTAAATCCACATATTGAGAAAACCCACTATATAACTGGAAAGATTAACTCCAAATAATCCATGCAAAGACATATATAGCCTGCTAAAACTCTGACTTCAGAGATAAAATGTCTTCAAGTCCTCTAGGAAATCTGCAAAACTTCCAGGCAAAAAAAGACACAATAACTTACAATTGCAAAATAATTTGACCTGCACTAGACTTCACAGAAATGACATTTAAAAGCATGACATCTGTGGGACATGTAAAAACACTCAGGAAACTTTCCTCCTTAGGTGGACAGAGGGAGAGGCTGTCATCCAGAAAAGAGCCTTCATCTGACCAAGCTGACACCCTGATCCCAGACTTTTATTCTCTAGAACTGAATGAATTAATATGACAACAGAACAAGCCTCATCTTAGAAGCAACATAGGTCCCACCTTTTACTCTGGAAATCATACAGACAATGATGAGATACTTTCTTAATAAAAAGCTCAGGACTAAGGAAAAGTGACCAAACCAAAAGGAAACAAAAATGTCCTGAACCAACAAAGAAGCAAGTTAAAAATTACTCTTTGCACTGATTATTTGACATGCAGTGGCTTTAGGGACCAATATGGATGTGGATTAGCCAAGAAAGAAAAGCAGAAAAATCATTTGAAAGCTTCAGAAGGAACAGGAAAGTGTCTGTTTTGCCTGCCTGGGACTCATGGTATCACAGAATGCTAAGAGTAAGCTAAGGCTCATATAGGCCCATTCTTAGGAGGGCTCCAGACTGCTGAAAACAGATATTTCCTTTTTTCTATCCTATACAAGGATTTAAGACATTCACAGTGTGACAATACTAATTTATACAGTATATCAGTTTATTTTTAAAAAATCATGTTTGTATATTTGTGTGTACACTAACATTCTTGCAGAAAGAACTATTTAATTCTCCCTACCTCTTGTCCCTACCCTATCCCTGGAATGAGGGCAGGGAAATACTGAATGTGATTTGACGTTTTCTCACTAATAAAGGGACATTTTCTGCAACCAGACCAGTGTTTAATGGATTAATGCTCTAAGCAAATTATCCAAAGGGGTGAGGCAGTTGAGGATTATTAAGTTATTTCAAATGTCTGGGTTGCTGCTTTGTGAAGGCAATAGGAATGGGGACTTGGCAATATAATATACAGATGATGTATTATAGAATTGCACACCTGAAATCTACATAACTTTATTAACCAATGTCACTCCAATGAATTCCATTTAAAAATACTAAAAACATGCATTAAAAACACACAAAACAACAGGGGAAGCCAAAAATAATGTGATTTGGGCTTGTATACCTACTAGAGGCCCAATGCATGAAAATTCGTGCAAGAGTAGGCCTCCCCCCGCCGGCTGCTGGCACCAGCTTTCCGCTGGCACCAGAGTTCCTCCAGCACCCAGGACCCGGGCTTTGCTCCAGTCCTGGCTTCATCTGGGAGGACATCCAGTCTAATTAGCATATTACCCTTTTATAATTATAGACTAGAGGCCTGGTGCACAGATTTTTGTGCACACGGGAGCGTCTCTCAGCTAGGTCTGTGCCTTCTCACAGCCTGGGACCCCTCAGGGGATGACCACCTGCTGGCTTAGGCCCGCTCCCTAGGGAGATTGGGCCTAAGCTGGCAGTCAGACATCCCTCTGGGAGCCCTCAGCGGATATCCACTTGCCAGCGGGGAGCAGGCCTAAGCTGCAGTCGGACATCCTTAGCGCTGCTGAGGAGGTATCAAAATAAGATGTGTGCATAGGAATTTGCTCATAGTTTTTTTTTAAACTATAGTCCGACCTTCCAATGGTCTGAGGGACAGTAAACTGGCCCCATGTTTAAAACGTTTGAGGATCCCTGGGATAGAGTCCTGGTGCATGGGTGGCGGCCGGCTGGTTTGCCCTGACGGGTGTCCCGGATCAGCGTGGGGGTTCCCTTGGGGTGCCTGGGTGAGTGACGGATGGCTGTTTGCAGCCTGGCGACGGCCGCCAGCCACCCACGCTCCCAGTGGAGGCTGGCTGGAAGCAGGAATCTGGGCTTCATTTGTCTTCTATAATTGAAACTTTGTTGCCTTTTGTGGATGCCACAGCAGGCGGGAAGCTTGGCTTCCTCCATCGCCGGAGCAACCAAGCCTCCTGCTTGCTCCAGCTCCATGGCTGCCGGCCGCCATCTTGATTGGGTTAATTTGCATATAGTCGCTCTAATTGGCTGGTGGGCGTGGCTTGGGCGCATAGAAGGTATGGTCAATTAGCATCTTTTTTATTAGTGTAGATGTGGCAAAATTTACAAAAACAGGGAAATGATTTATTATAAAAGTCAGGATAGTGGTTACCCAGGATGGGAAAAGAAAAATACTATTTATGTTCTAATTCTTAACATGGATTTTTTTTATTATTATTTGAGTTTTATATATTTTATATTCTCTTTTGCATGTATAGTTGATTATAAAAATGGAGGGACACACCCAGGTCAAAGGTTATTGGATCAATATTTATTTTAACTGAGTCTATATTACCTCTGTTTCTATAGCCGTTTTGGAACTGGTTGAATAAACTACTTAAAACACTTTTTGAAACGTCAAGTGAGCAAAGAAAACCTGTGCCTGCTATCCAGTCCAGGGATCCACTGGGTTTTAGTTGGTGGATTATTACTCATGTAGCATCACTTTACCAATTTGATCGCCACGGAGCACCAGATGAAATGGTAAGGTTTTTTGGGTTTTTTTTATAATTTTCTTGTATGATCACTTAATACATATTTTTGGTAGACAAATTAGAAAGTAAGTGAACAGAAACAACAGCAAAACCAGGTCATTAGCCTGTAGAGATAAATTCAGTTTCTGAATCTAGAAGCTGTAGACCTTTCTGTAAACATCTTGAAAAAGCATAATCTTTATGTTTTTATTGTTTAAGAAATCAATTTGTAGAAGAGTTGGGATCGAGTTCTGGTTCTGCTACCAAGTGGTTATGTGATCTTCAGTGAATTATTTAAAACTTTCTGGGCCTTTGTTTCCTCATCCAGAGATCATGGGAATGGATTTTTGAAAGATTCCCTCTATTTCTAAAATCTTTAAGATTACCAGAAGGAAAGCATATTTCTCCAGACCTACCTGTGAAGTTTTTTAAATTCAGATTTCTGGACCTCAAATCTGGAGATCCTGACATGTTTCTTGTTGGACCTGACAGATTTTCTTCCTTTTGGAATATCGAACAGAGTCAGCTGAGAAATCTTCATGGAACCTGAGGGGCAATTAGTGTTGACGTTGTGTAAGAGAAATGGAAAGGGCCTCAAGAAGTTCTATAGATGATCCCCCTAGTAAACAGCTTGTTAAGGCAGATAAAGTAGAGTCAGAAAGTGCTCTGAGAAGTTCAACACAGCTTGGTATCAATGCATTTAAGAATTCTACCATAAATTAAACAAGGTCAATAGAATGAACTTCTCAGAGGATTGTATGTCCTTTGTTTCTGTACCTGAGTCTTTACCATGCTGATACACAGTAAATACTCAATATATGTTAACAATTACCATTACTATAGTATCACTTTATATTTTTGTGGAGTAATAATGTTTCACATCTTTTAATTATTAGAATATTAGAACAACATTAAAGAACTCAAAAATTTACCTATAATTCTAAGGTCTTTACTTAGCTTTTTCATTTCAATATGGACTGTGAAATCATTTGGTGTGGCCCTGCCAAGGCATTAGGGGTAAGTTAATTAAATGTTTGACCAAATATAGCAGGCTAATTTTTAAGTTGATAATTTTGTATGGTCCGAGAATGATGTTATAAATATCCAAATGACTCTTGGCAGAAAAGTAGTTCCCCATCCCTGCACTAAAGAGTTATCTAGTGTGAGAGGATGATATGAAGTAATAATGGTTAGTCATATGTTCTGCAGCAAAGAAATACCTCTGGTCTTGTGTTAAACATAGAGTTGCTTTCATTTTTAAATGTGGACTGCTGTGCCCTGAAGATGAATGTGAAATCCTTTACATTTTAAATAGGTTTCAACATACTTAATTTTTTTTAAAGTTACTGTAAATGGCTTTCCGACTATAGTATAGTCGGTCAGTCCAGCTGATGCTTGTCTCTAAAACATCTTAAATGATGAGCAGATAAAAGGTGTGAAATGTAACTTTAAAATGAGAGTTATACCAGGTTACCTAGTTCACTGGAAGTGGAGGGTGGGGGCTCTTTTAGATTTCTGGTTCATGGACATATCATCTCTGCCGAAGCTCAGGTTGTTGTTTAGGTTTTCTTATGTTTGTTTGTTTTTGTTGTTGTTGTTGTTTTAAATCCTTATTGCTCAGATTATTACAGTTGTTGCTCTTTTTTCCCCCCCATAGCTCCTCTCAACCCGATTCCCACCCCACCCTCTGCCCTTATGCCCCACCCCCACTGTCCTCATCCATAGGTGTACGATTTTTGTCTAGTCTCTTCCTGCACCCCCACATCCCTTTTCCCCCAAGAATTGTCAGTCCACTCCCTTTCTTTGTCCCTGATTCTATTATATTCACCAGTTTATTCTGTTCATCAGATTATTTATTCACTTGATTTTTAGATTCACTTGTTGATAGATATGTACTTGTTGTCATTTTTTTGTTCATATTTTTTTTTACCTTTACTTTTTCTTCTTCCTCTTCCTAAAGAATACCCTTTTTCTTCTTCCTCTTCCTAAAGAATACCCTTCAGCATTTCATATAATGCTGGTTTGGTGGTA
>NW_006383008.1:1385819-1395169 GCF_000327345.1 Myotis davidii
GCTGTGCAGCAAGGCACACTGCTGTGGGGCCTTGGGCCTTCTCTTGGAAGTTCTGGGTCTGTCTGGTCCAGCTACAGTTTGTTAGGTAATTTTCAGATTGCAAAGGGCCAGGCCATTCATATGCAAAAGCCTCTGTGCACAGCTTGGGTGGGGCGGGGTCTCAAGGAATCAACTGGGCTGAGCAAACAGCTATGGCTGATCCTCAGTCCTGCCCTAAGATGTCCCGGGTCTCAGTGTCCCGGTAATCCGCTGCAAGCACCTCTGAGAGAAAGCCGCCCTCGAGTTCCACCTGATGCCACACAGTCCAGTTTTTTCCTCTATGAGTCTGGGTCCCCAGAGACTTGCCTGGAACTGGAGTCAGGGCAGTCGGGAGCTTGTGTCTCCCTCCTGATTGAAAAAGAAAACGGCATCCTCAGTTGTCAGCCCTTTCCTCGTGCGCCTCTGTACCTCTGCACTTTACTTCCGCACTTCCTCTGAGTCTCAGTGTGCTTTTCTCTTTCCTTCTAGTTGTAGAATTTCCACTCAGCCAATATTCCTGTGGTTCTGGATGATGTCCGTTTTGTCTTCTAGTTGTATTTTTTAAGTGGTTGTGCGAGGCAGCAATTTCATATGTTTACCTATGTTGCCATCTTGGTTTCTCCTGGTGTTTAGTTTTGATAGTGGGTAAGAAATGTAAAACACAGTCCCAAATCCATGACTCCCTACTTTTGTTTTTTCCTCAGTGGAGTTAGTATACAGAAAGAAAAAAAAAATGCTGTTGCTGTTGAAAGAAATACCAGTATTTTGAGACATTCTCTTACTCAGATTTGATTTTGGCATGATACAGTCACCATTCTTTCCTCCGAGTTATGGCTCATTTTTTTAGAACGTAACCACAATATTGATTCATAGAGTTGAAATTCTTTGGACAATTACACTCCTTTATAATTCATGTGATTCAAATGCCTTGATAGAACAGAATAATTGAAATATACTCATTCACACTCAAATTATGAAGCAAAAACATCAACCCTATCATGTTCTTGCCTATTTGGGATTAGTGGTACTGTTTTCTTAGTACAGAATGATAGAAAAGTAAATTGCTCAGAGCTGAGGGAAGGCTTGTTAGTAAAAGAAAATCAGCTGCTGATAACTTGGTATAATGGAAGGAACACTGGCTCTGGGGCCAGACCAACTTGGATTTGACTCGTACATATATGATCTTTCTGAGACTTAATTGTGTTATCTTTGAAATGGGTAAGATTTTTCTGAGAAAGTAATAATGTAAAGACCCTAACAACATATATGTGTAGTATTGAAAGAACAAAAGGGTCTCCTTTTTGAGAAACTTTTAGGGTCAACTACTAAGCTTTAGGGGACAGTCCTCAAGGCTGATCTCGTTCCTGACACCAACTGCAAGCTCAGGAATTCCCACAACTACATCATTTACTTGGACTTACAGAACTTACTGAATGCTATTATACTCACAGCTATAGTTTGTTACAGAGAAAGGATTGAAATTAAAATTAGCCAAGGGTACATAATGCAGAGATCAAGGAAATACCAAATGTGGAGTTTCTGTTTTCCTCTCCCCTTGAAATCAAGACATGCTAGTCTCCTGGCATCAGTGTTGCAGTGTACACACTGAGTGAGTGTCAGTGGACTTAGTATCCTGTGAGAGGTCTGCAGGCTTTTCTTTTGGAAACGTTTTGTCACTTTCAGTTTCTAGCCATTGTGAAATATTTTGGCTCTGAGAAAGTTCTTTTTGGCTTTCTTCCTTACTTTGGGGAGTTTTTTAGATAGTTGATGTTTCTAGTAAATGAGCATTACCTAAATAAGAGATAGTACTATGTAAATTTTTTCTTTATTTTCTGTGTAAATTTTTTAGTTACTTGTTTACTGGAGTAGACTGTCTTGAGGTTGTTATGCATAAAATGAAGGAAAAAGTCTCCGGTGAGTAAAGTACCAGAAGGAAGGAACAACACTCAGGGAATAAAAACTCCAAAAAAAATTAAATAAATAAAAGCTTTTTTTATTTTTCTGTTAGATTACATCTGGCAGCAAAAATTAAGTATTTGTTAAAACATAATTTTATAAATGAAACAACTTACAAGGACTATATTGGATTGGGATAGTTGTAAATTTTTCTACTGAGTCTCAATCAACTGTGCCCAAGTAATTTTAGACATTCAGGAAGTTGTAGTGAGGTCTTTAGAATGTTTGTACTTCACGCTTAACTTGCTATATCAAAATTTTAATTTATAATTATGAGCAGTAATTTTGATACAATAATATTTTCTCCCTTCCTAGAGACAAATGGAATCAAATTGGAATTTTGTAGAAGAACTGCTGAAAAGGTCCATCAATGTTCAGGTATGCACTCACTTAAAGTGAGACAATTTGTGGGCTTTGCCAAATTTTTTTGTTACAGAATTTATTTGTAAGAACCAAGCAAACTTAACTTATTTATGATTAAAATAACATACTTAGTTTATTTACTAATAACCTGTGATAGAAATCATAAATCTTTATCAGTGAAGTCAACATATAATATTTCCTATTAGTGACTATCCTTTGAAGGTTTTTTAGTTTTAACCCTGAGTTGCCAGTTAAAGTACAAAGCTAATTATCCTAGTTGGTGACTTTGACAAAATGTATTCGAAAAAATGTAGTAGATGCTTCAGAACTCTAAGCCATTCCTCGACTGTATAATACCAAGTCTAGGAGACACGATGAGGGAGATAGTCAGTGACATTGGAAATTCAGCTCTGTTCTCATCACAGCAGGAAGGGGACTTGCCTTGCTGAGCAATTTGTCTTACAGGCCTGAATCATACTCTAGCTGATAAGGTCCTAGTTTTTGAGCCTTCATTTCATACCTTATCATTTTTCTTTCTGCAGAGCTGTTAATGTAGTGCTTCATGGCCCACAGGTTAGATTTGACCTCCTTTTAAAATAGTTTTAAATGTGCTGTTCATCACATCTTTAAACATATTGTATTGTAGTTCTATACAGTTTTGTCACATAATTTATGTAAGAGTTTAAGGAAAATTTTTAGTAAATAATTTTTTAAATTTGGGAAATACTTTTCTGTTAAAAATAAAGATTGTTAAAACTTGAAGAAGAATAAAAAGGAAATGTGGTAGTAAAAGATTGCTATATACGTAGCACTCACACAACACACAGACATATGCACACACATTTATTTTATAGCCATATCTTTGAGAATCATTTTAATAGCTTGACATTTTCTTTTCCCTGTTATCTCTTAACTCTTAATATTTTTAGATGAAACATGTTAAGTGCATTTAGTTATAAATTTTCTAAGTATGATCTAAGATTTCTAGTTTAGAAATCCAAAGACCTTTACATACTGCAGTTGTATCAGAAACAAAAGAGCTATTATCCCAATTATTGTAAAAGTTCTTGTTTATATTTATTTTTTCTGTCATTTTAATTGACTTTATTCGTTGTTGTTTTTAAGAATATACTGACTTATTAACTCAAAGTATTTTGCATGTATTTTTTACTTCAAGAATATAGGGAATCACTGAAAATGGTCATTACTATTTACAAAAGCTGTTAATCCGATCTTAATGCCTTATAATAGCTTAGGAATCTCATAAGCTTACTTTCAGCTCTGACAGCATTCCTTAAAAGGCTGTATAGGTTCATATGGATACAGATTGATATACCTATACTCTTCAGGGACAGCAGGAGAGTTCTTTCTCCTGCTGCACTTCCTAAAAGTTAAAACATATGTACTCTGCCAATCCTCTGGTTTTTAAACGAGCAATTCTTAGCCTGGCCAAGGTGGCTCACTGATTGAGCATTGACCTATGAACCAGGTCACGGTTCCATTCCAGGTCAGGGCACATGCTGGGGTTGCAGGCTCAATCCCCAGTAGGGGTGTGGAGGAGGCAGCCAATCAAAGATTCTCTCTCATCATTTATGTTTCTCCCTCTCCCTTCCTCTCTGCAATCAATTTAAAAAAAATTTTTTTAAAGAGCAATTCTTATATTCTTATAAAGAATTTGACCTAGCCTGACTGATGTGGCTCAATGGTTGAGCATCAACCCATAAACCAAGTGGTAAGGGATTTGATTCCCTGTTAGGGCACATGCCCAGGCTGCAGGCTTGATCCCCAGTAGGGGGCGTGCAGGAGGCAGTTGATCGATGTTTCTCTCTCATCAGTGTTTCTCTCCCTCCCTCTCTCTCTAAAAATCAATAAAAACAGTTTTTAAAAAGAATTTGACCTAGTACTTAAGTATGATCTTAGGATTTGTATACATCTTAATTATTAAATCATTTTTGTTACCTCTTTCTGGTTTGGGTTTCTTTTCCAATCTCTGAGTTTCCTACACCATTCAATCATGAAACAGCTATTGTAATCTATAATAATAAAAGGGTAATATGCTAATTAGACCAGACATCCTTCTGGCCATTCTTCTGGATGAAGCTGGGGCCAGAGAGAAGCTGCCCAGGTCCCGGCTGCCTGCTGGCCACCAGAGGGAAGCACAGGTCCCAGGTGCTGGAGCAAAGCTGGTGCCTGCAGCCAGGGGAAGGAAGGCCTACTCTTACACAAATTTTCGTCCATCGGACCTCTAGTTTTTCAGTAATTGAGTTAAAAGTCAAATTGAGTTATATAATTTTCATTAAGCTGAATATATTAATAGTCTCTAAAGCATTTTTAGGCATATACCTTGCTGACTTAGACTTTCTGGTCTGAAGATAAAAGTAGGTATGATTTGGTGATATGTATTCATATTCTTTTTAGAAGCAGGTTACTTAAAGCAATATCATGTGATGATAATATGTTGCTATAGTCCATTTACTTCTTCACAATTTAAGTTTATTTTTTAGGATGGTATACTAGAAGAGCAATTACGAATGTATCTGCACTGTTGTTTGACACTTTGTGATTTCTGGGAGCCAAACATTAAAATTGTCAACATTCTGTGGGAATATTATAGTAAGAACCTGGTGAGTAAACTATGAATTTGTACCAGGAATTTGCAGAATTTTTTCATGATATTTGAGGAATATTTTTATGGCTTAATTGTGAATAGTTATAGATTTTTCTTAAAAAGTTAATTTTTCAAAGTAGATTAGAATAGCTCAAGAATATCTTTCACAAACATTGTCTAGAGCATTGTCCTAAGGGAACAGAGCATTTGGTGTCTCTTCTCTTAAGAGTGACAGTAAGCAAAGTAGCTGAAATTATACCAGAAAGATTTTTTTTTTAAATCCTTATTTATAAGTATTTTTTAATGACTGGATTGCTTGCAACACATTGAACAATTAACGCTGTCCTGACTAAGATGCAATCTTGACATTTGAGTAACCTATACGCTATTTGGACAGATATATTGTGGATAAAATTGATAATACCGTGGAACTCCAGAAAAGGGAGTATCTGATCCAGCATATGGACTTTTGGAAGACTTTATGAAGTCATAATTTTAAACTTGGCCTAGGGAATGAGTGGCATTTTCCAAATACGGAAGTAAAAGTGCATCTAGGCAAAAAGAAAATATGAACAAATGTATAGAGACATGAAAAAAATACCTGTTTATACCAGGTTTAAGAGTTCTGAGTGCTGGGTCTGAGATGACCATGGAGAGAGACAGGAAATAAGGACATTACAGAGACGGTAGTCAGGGGCTAGAGTATGAAGATAACATCCAGTTGAATTGTGATTTATTTGGGAGATAGAAAGCAAGAATGTGGCATACTAAGAATGTGTTTGAGAGTTTTTCTGAAAAATGGTGTGAATGAATTAGGTGCAGATAAGTTAGTAGTCCAGTGTAGTAGTGTACGCAAATAATGCAGTAAGAGACCTAAAATGCAGATAATTGATTTAGAAAGGAGAGGATAAATTTTGAAGATAAAAATTTGAAAGATAGACTTAGAGGATTTAGTTACCTGTAATGTGTGGAGAGAAGATTTGGAATGTTTGGTTTTCTGTATAAATAAATAGTGAACCCCTCACTCAAGACAGAAAATGGAAATGGAATATTTACAAGTAAATTAAAACTTTGGGTTGTACATAATGGAACTTAATAAAAATGAGAGAAAAATACCTTTCTCTGAAGCATGATGAATGATTGAATCTAGTTCTGAGGCAGAATTTGTAAAAGGTGAGTCTAGTTTAGTATTTTGTCAAAACCAAAAGGGAAAGGTATCAAAGTAAACTGGAGTCATGTCAAAAGCACACAGGAGCCAGCTTGAAGGTGCTCTCTTTGCCCAATGCTGGGTAAATTTGGGCGTATGAAAGAAATATGACTGCTATGGATTAAAACATCAAATATGTTTAAACCCTTAACTTTATGATGCTTTAAAACATTCTGGAGAAGGAAAAAAAAAACCCTCGTTCTGAAAACTGTAAATAGAGGAAAGTCCAATACATATATATATATATCCTATCTAATAAAAGACAAACATGCAAATTGACCATACCTTCGCTACGCCCAAGCCATGCCCCACCAGCCAATCAGCGACTGTATGCAAATTAACCCAACTCAGTTTGTGGCCGGCAGTCACAGAGCTGGAGCAAGCAGGAGGCTTGGTTGCCCCTGCGATGGAGGAAGCCAAGATTCCCTCCTGCCCTGGCCTTTGCTGAAGGAGTGGCTGGGGGCCTGGGTCGCTGGGAGTAGGGCCGGAACCAAGCAGCCGGGAGAGGGGTGCCGGGCCACTGCTGGGAGCAGGGTGGGAACTATGCAGCCGGGAGAGTGGCGCCAGGCCGCTGGGAGCGGGACAGGAACTTCCCGGTGTGGGCGTCAGGCAGCTGGGAGTGGGCCGGGAACTTCTGCGGCAGAAGTTCCTGCCCCGTAGCTGCTTGCTCATTCACTTACTCGCTCATTTATTCACTCATTCACTCACTCCTTACTCACTCAGCAAATCCTCTCAGGTCCCTGGCACCAGGCCAGGCACTGAAGGTGAAGCAGGATAAGACAGAGCTATGTCCTTAAGATGTTAGTAATTCAGAAGGGCGAAGCAGGCACATGAACGAGGCAGTTGTATGCACAGATGCACTGTATTGGGTTCGGTGAGGGCCGTAACTAACGCCGACTTTGTTCTCTTGATAAAATGGGGCCTCGGGAGCCAGGCCACCCCAAGCCTGTAGGCCTGCGCCTAAGTCTGGAGCGGCCGGGGTCCCTGAACATGACAGAGGTTTCAGGTCGGGCTGAAGGGTCTGGCCCCACTCCTTACCCCCTCACCCCTGTGCATGAATTTCGTGCACTGTTTTACTAGTGTGTGTACACACACACACATATTTTTAAATATATTTTTATTGATTTCATAGAGGAAGAGAGAAGGATAGAGAGATAGAAACATCAATAATGAAAGAATCATTGATCGGCTGCCTCCTGCACAACCCCCACTGGGGATTGAACCATGCCCTTCACTGGAATTGAACCCCAGGACCCTTCATTCCGCAGGCCAACACTGTATCCACTGAGCCAAACCAGCCAGAGCTAAACTATATTTTAAAGTAACCAAATTCCTGATGAGCTAATTCAGAAAGAGTGATAGAATTAATAAATCACTATTTTGTCCATCTGATGAAATAGAGCATCTGGGCATTGGTCATCAATGGCTGCTGAAACTTAATTAAAGGGCTGGTGGGGATCACTATAGTGGACAGATCAGGCTGACAGTATGCTCAGTCTTAGCATCAACAAGAATAGTCAGAGCTTATGTGCCTTTTTACTAACTGCAATAGGAAGTACCCACTATTACCAGTGAAAGATTCTTAAAAATTTCTACGTGATCTAATCAGTCTTCTAGATACAGCCACCGATTCACGGAAAAGATAGGGGATAAAAAAATACATTAAATGACACTAGGGAGATACAAGTGGCTAAGCTTAGAATATAGGCAATTCTACACAGTAAATGATTGGATATAAAAATAAATTGTATGACCAAAGATTGGGAAACTTACAGAATAAAAGAGCTTTACATCAACCAAATGCAATGTATGGATCCTGTTTGAATCCTCACTTTTACAAACCAACTGTTAAAGACATTTTGGGGGATAATCCAGGAATTTGAATATCCCTTCATATTCTGTGCTTTCATGGAATTTTTATTTTGGGGGAATATGTGGTAATGGCTGTGTAATTTTTGTGATTAAGATGAGTCAGATGTTTACTGAGCTCATTGGGATTTGCAGCTTTCCATTTTGATTTACTCAGAGACTTAATATTTGTTTTCTTTTTTGGCTTTTAGAATAGTTCTTTCAGTATTTCTTGGCTTCCTTTGAAAGGCCTTACAAATATTATTAAGTCACCCTTGTCTATGCTAGAAATGGTGAAGACCTGCTGTTGTGATAAACAAGATTACGACCTTTGTAAATCCAGAAGTAGTTATACCATCTTCCTTTGCATTTTGGCAAAAGTCGTTAAGAAAGCCATGAAGAACAATAGTCCTCATCCTTGGAAACAAGTCAAAGGAAGGTGTGTACCATATTTTTCTTTATCATGTTCACTTAAATCTTCGGAGAAGTGTTACTGTTTGTATTTTTTAAGTTAACTTTTGCTTGGAGGTCTTTATGGTTCACACACTTAAAATGTGTTTCTTAATGTAGGACAGCAAAATACGGAGCTCTTTGAGCCTGCCAATGTTTTATAGTAAGGAACAAGATAATAATATCTATAACTCGTGGAGGATTTTACTTTCTTATTTATCTCATCAGTCCTAAAAATTGAAATTTCATATACTAAATGCAAGGATGTTAGAGAGCTGTTGTTTTTGTTTTTTCTTACCAGAATTAATTATAATGTTATTATATAAATTATTGCTTGGTTTATTAAAAACACATTGCATACAGAAATAAAAACCATCTCCAAATCGTACATTTGCAAGTAATAGATTCTGTCTCAAAATTCTGTGTTCTTTTGTGTCCCAAAACCCTGCATTCTTGAATGAAAACTAACCAGAGCATAGTAGAACCAAATAACTAATGTTTTCTTTCGGGGAATTTTGTTTTTTTACCAGAATTAATTATAATGTTATTATATAAATTATTGCTTGGTTTATTAAAAACACATTGCATACAGAAATAAAAACCATCTCCAAATCGTACATTTGCAAGTAATAGATTCTGTCTCAAAATTCTGTGTTCTTTTGTGTCCCAAAACCATGCATTCTTGAATGAAAACTAACCAGAGCATAGTAGAACCAAATAACTAATGTTTTCTTTCGGGGAGTGTGCCCATTTTTACTTTCTGCTGTGGTAAAATAAACTTTTGGTCATATTTCATATACTCTTTTTTTAGACTTTTGCTTGTTACATGGGTATGATTTTTGTCTTCCCGTGTTCTATTTCCTTTGCCTCCTAGCCCTTTTTCGGGCCCTATTTGTGCAC
>NW_006383008.1:1396599-1417405 GCF_000327345.1 Myotis davidii
TTTCTTGGCTTCCTTTGAAATGCCTTCCAAATATTATTAAGTCACCCTTGTCTATGCTAGAAATGGTGAAGACCTGCTGTTGTGATAAACAAGATTACGACCTTTGTAAATCCAGAAGTAGTTATACCATCTTCCTTTGCATTTTGGCAAAAGTCGTTAAGAAAGCCATGAAGAACAATAGTCCTCATCCTTGGAAACAAGTCAAAGGAAGGTGTGTACCATATTTTTCTTTATCATGTTCACTTAAATCTTCGGAGAAGTGTTACTGTTTGTATTTTTTAAGTTAACTTTTGCTTGGAGGTCTTTATGGTTCACACACTTAAAATGTGTTTCTTAATGTAGGACAGCAAAATACGGAGCTCTTTGAGCCTGCCAATGTTTTATAGTAAGGAACAAGATAATAATATCTATAACTCGTGGAGGATTTTACTTTCTTATTTATCTCATCAGTCCTAAAAATTGAAATTTCATATACTAAATGCAAGGATGTTAGAGAGCTGTTGTTTTTGTTTTTTCTTACCAGAATTAATTATAATGTTATTATATAAATTATTGCTTGGTTTATTAAAAACACATTGCATACAGAAATAAAAACCATCTCCAAATCGTACATTTGCAAGTAATAGATTCTGTCTCAAAATTCTGTGTTCTTTTGTGTCCCAAAACCCTGCATTCTTGAATGAAAACTAACCAGAGCATAGTAGAACCAAATAACTAATGTTTTCTTTCGGGGAGTGTGCCCATTTTTACTTTCTGCTGTGGTAAAATAAACTTTTGGTCATATTTCATATACTCTTTTTTTAGACTTTTGCTTGTTACATGGGTATGATTTTTGTCTTCCCGTGTTCTATTTCCTTTGCCTCCTAGCCCTTTTTCGGGCCCTGTTTGTGCACACACTTCCATCTACCACTCCCTCACCTTATAGGGTAGGAGTTCTCACAACAGAATGCTTCAAGGTATGAAGAATGCTTCTCAAAAATCACTAAATGAAATTCTACTTGATTTTCACAATGAATGATTCTTGCAAGGTTATAGTGATATAGTTTGGATTTTTAATTTAGGTTATACTTTTTAATGGTAGCTTCTTTGTTAAGCCACTAGTAATTATGTGGCTCGAACAGTAGTTTTTTCCTTTGTTGTGTTTGTTAGCTTGTTTTTGAACCTTAATTCATTTTATAGAATACACTAGAGGCCTGGTGCACAAAATTTGTGCACAGGTAGGGTCCCTAGTAGGCCTAGCCAGTGATCAGGGCCGATCTGTGGAGCAACCGGCAGGGTGATCGGGGGGACCCCACTCGCATTCATCTTGGTTGGCCTGGCGCCACCTGCTCACCAGCCCCGCCCCCCACCGCTGCCGCTGGTCAGGGCCTGCGGGTTGAGGGCAGCTTCTGCATTGAGCATCTGTCCTCAGGTGGTCAGTGCACATCATAACAACCAGTCATTCCACTGTTCGGGCGATTTGCATACTAGGGTTTTATATAGATAGATAATTCTCAGAATGTTATTGCTAAAAGGAATCATTGGAATCCATTCAATAACAAGTTTCTTTTTTTATGAAACTAGAGGCCCAGTGCACCAGTGCACGAGTTCGTGCACTGGTAGGGTCCAGCCGGCCCACCTGAAGGGTGTCCATCGGGGGCAGGCTGGCTGGGGTGAGGGGCCACGGGTGGTTTGCTGACCGGCCCTGCCCTCAATTGGGGTGAGAGGACCAGCCAGGGTGAGGAGCCGTGGGCATTCCGGTCATTCCGCTGTTTGGTCAATTTTATTATATAGGAATAGGATATTGTATACCAAGCACTATAGTTGGTGTGATGGAAGTTTTAAAGTTAATTAAACAGATACTTACTTTCAGAAATTTTATCAGTTCTATTATTTACAAACAAGAAGCCCAGTGCATGAAATTCGTGCACTGGTAGGGTCCCTAGCGGCTGCTGGCCGCGGCTGAGTAATCCCTCCCTTCCCCTAGCTGGCCCTGCCTATTGGTCGAACTCTCAGACAACTCCCAGTCGAGGGTATAATTTGCATGCTACACTTTTGTTATATAAGATAAACATTTAACCACTCTTGAAGATAATCATTTCTATCTTTACTAATTATAGGTGCTATAAAACTTAACAGTTTGTAAGTAGGATTCAACATAAATGACTTTCATTTCTAATCCCTTAATTGTTGAAAGAAAAGCCTGGCAGCTGTTAAAATTATATTAAGTAGTATTGACAAGAGATTTTTAAATGGCTAGTCTTAGACATTTTAACAGGAACAATTTCTCTTTGTCAGTAGGTAAAAATAATTGTAGCACTTTGTATTATCTTAAGGTATCCTATATAATAAAGAGCTAATATGCAAATGGTCGTCACACTGTAATTGCTCAGACACTCAACACTGGGGAGAGAGGAATGGGGACCAGCCAGGCACAAATGAGTTCGTGAGAGAGGAATGGGGACCAGCTAGGCACAAATGAGCTCACGAGAGAGGAATGGGGACCAGCCAGGCTTAAATGAGCCCATGAGAGAGGAATGGGGACCAGCCAGGCTGAGGCCTGGGAGAGGGACAAGCTGCCTGCCCCATGGTCCTGGGCACCAGCGCCTGCGCTTGTGGCCTGGGAGTGGGACAAGCCACCCGCCCAGTGGTCCCAGGTGCCTGCAGCTGCAGCTTGGGCAAAGCCACCCACCCATGGTCCTCTGTGGCTGCGGCCTGCCTGGGTGAAGCTGCCCCAGGTCCTGGGTGCCTGTGACTGGCCAGAGGAGGGAATCCTGGCTCCCAGGTGTGGGGCGAGGCAGAGATGGTTAGGGGCAATCAGGCCAGCAGGGGAGCAATTAGGGGCGATCAGGTTGGTAGGGGAGCAGTTAGGGCCGATCAGGCAAGCAGGCAGAGGGGTTAGGGGCGAATGCTTTAGGCTCGATCCAGTCGGACATCCCCCGAGGGGTCCCTGGGGCTGAGAGGACCCCCTCCCTATGTAGTCTGGGCTGAGAGGACCCCCTCCCCATGCACAAATTTTGTGCACTGGGCCTCTAGTTATATAAAATTGCCCTATTAAAAATTTTTGTAAAGCACATCAAATTGTACTTAAAAGATATATTTTTTCTTATTTGTCAATAAAAATTTTAAAGGAAGGGTGATGGGGGACTAAGAGAAGTCATGTACTATATGTAAAGAATATTTCTACTCTACTTTGGAAGCACCCCTGAACCCTTTGATTCACTTATAGATGATTTGCTACATCATTTAAAAATTTGCAGGTCGGGGTATTCTGTTCATTAGTTTCCTAGGTAAACAAAGTGACTTAGCAGCATTGTAACAAAATAGCCAAAAATTTATGGTAATGAGACTCATGACTATTGAGTGAAATGTTATTTTAAAAGATGGATTTTTGTGAATAAAAAGGTTTAATAAAACCAATTTTTATGTTTTACAGAATATATTCTAAATTCCATCAAAAAAGAATGGAAGAACTAACTGTAGTTGGTCTGCAAAACTTTTTCAACCTTTTTCTACTGTTAGCAGCTGTTGCAGAGGTAGAAGATGTTGCAATTCGTGTTTTAGACCTTTTGAATTTCCTCAAGCCTACCTTGAAAAACTCACCTCTCATTTGGAAGGGTCAGGCCGCCTTCCTCTTAATGTATACCCAGAAAAATGTGGACATTGGTGTATTAGCTGAAAAATTTTCAGATGCTTTCCAGGCAAAAGCAAGGGAGTTCTTGGTATCTAAGAATGATGAAATGGGACAAAGACAGACTCTCTGGACACTTCTTTCCATCTATATTGATGGTGTTCAGGAAGTGTTTGAGACAAGCCAGTGTTTGCATCCCTCCCATGAAAAACTGCTTAATGATGGATTTAGTATGCTTCTGCCAGCTTGTCAAGATCCTGAACTTAGGACAGTACTGCACTTTCTACAAGCTGTTCTGGCTAGAATCAGGTATGTTTTCTAGTAATGTGCTTATTTATTAATTTGTTTAATATTGTCACCTGTGTTGATTCTATATGAAAGTTTTTCTTTTGACCTAATCATGAAGTCCAAAAGTAGAGAGAGGAGCTGGTTTTATTAGTACATTGGCATAAATCAGTAGTTTTCAAACTTCTTTCAACAGTAGTTCTTTAAGAGAGAGCTTATGTGCCAACACATTAAACTCGAGGCAGCTCTGGTACAGTCCCAGAGCTATGCCTTTTCACCCCTCCTTTCCTTCCTTCCTTCCTTCCTTCCTTCTTTCCTTCCTTCCTTCCTTCCTTCCTTCCTTCCTTCCTTCCTTCCTTCCTCCCTTCCTCTTTTCCTCTCCTCCTTCCTTCCTTCCTTCCCCTCCCTCCCTCCCTCCCTCGTAAAAGAGTATTATTACCTAGAGGTATGTTTCAGATATTCTAAGCAAGACCTGAGCTCAAATCTAAAGTAGCTTTTACTGAAACGTATATAATTTATTGCTCATATGATTTTGGCCACATAGTACCATTTTAAAAAGTAAGTATCTTTAAATATTTTGCTACAGAGTTATAGCCTGAACTGCCTCAAATACTTCCAACTAAAACAATTTATTCTGAGATTAAGATGGGATTGTTCTATTTTAATGCCAATCACCTATACAAAACTTAAGTTTTAAGGTCCACTTAGATTATACAAGTGTGCAAATGCACTCAGATCCGAACAATAATTAAGAGAACAGTGGTAATGAAACATATTTTCTTTTAGGCCTTTTTCACATAACACTTTTATCTTCGAAGTATATGTTCTTAACAAGTTAGATGCTACCACTCATTGTGGTTAGTCACTGTCTCTGAAAAGTTAGGTAAAAGTTATGTATAGAAATACTTTACTTTTTTTTAAATCATGCCTGGAGTTAATGAACAGACAGCTTTCCTCTTCCTGAAACCACATTACAAAAGTAGCATCTGTTTTTCAAAGGTACTAACTTGACAAGATTTCCAAATTATGGAAATTTATTTATTGCCAGTTTTACTTACTGTTAATTTACTTAATGTTGGTCTGTGTGTTCATACTGATTAATCCATAGGTTTTCATTCCTTATTAGGTTTTGTTTTATGCAGCTTTACTGTTTGTCTGCACTCATCAGTTTCGGACAGGTTCTAAAGGTTTATCCAGAGTTCTTAATCAGACAGTCATCCCCTTATCCCCTGGAGTCAGATATATTAAAGTGACAGTCTTGAAGCTCTCAAATTTTTGGGCAGATGGATAGATTGGAAAGTAAATGGATAACCAACTTTATTAGAAGAAGCTTTTACTAATTCTGGATCTTCTCAATGAACTGTTTGTTTTTAGTCTAGTAGAGTTTATTAAACATACTTTCCCAAATGTCACATTAATTTTGTTTGTACAGTTTTTAAATAAATGGTAAGTAGTAATTCCCCGTGTTTCCTGGACAAAATTAGAAAATTTGTAGCACTATTTCTGGCACCATTATTGGTTTATTTATATTTGTCTGAATATATAAAACAGGTAGGAAGAGGATTTACTGGCCTAAACCATCCTGGTGATGAGGAACTATAGCCCACAAAAGCTATAGAGGCAAAATAATACAAAATGAAGTATGGGCATCTTTGGAAGAGGTAGTCATGGAAACCAAGTGTCAGAATCTGTATATTTTTCTGCTTTTTCTATTGAAGGTGGATAAGTCCCTTTTAATCAACGATTGCATTCTTTTTTTAAAATTTTTAAAGAGAAACTTTATTGCCTCATAATGGCCTTTTCTCAAGGATTTAGTAAGAAAAAGGAAAAAAATTCTGGTATCTAAAGATAAATTAGAACACTTCCATATTTTGGAGGAGAGGAAAGGAATGATTTAGAGCTATCTTTTTTTTAAAAAATATATTTTATTGATTTTTTACAGAGAGGAAGGGAGAGAGATAGAGAGAGTTAGAAACATCGATGGGAGAGAAACATTGATCAGCTGCCTCCTGCACATCTCCTACTGGGCATGTGCCGCAACCCAGGTACATGCCCTTGACCGGAATCGAACCTGGGACCTTTCAGTCTGCAGGCCGACGCTCTATCCACTGAGCCAAACCGGTTTCGGCTAGAGCTATCTTTTTAATAACAGTAGTATATGAAAAGGATTGCATTACTTCTTACATAGGTTTTTTTTTTAAAAAAAAAACAACACACAAAGATTCATATCTCACAAATACTGTTAGTTTAATTTTCTTAGAAATCTGGAGAAATCTTTGTTAAAATTTTCTTTAAATTGCAAATATATTGTTATTAGTAAAAGAAAAAAATATGAGGTATAAGGTGACAACTAAAAGTTCCTTTTCCCACCTTTACTCCTATATTTTCAGCTAGAGGTGAATTTGTCTCAAAGGAGACATTTGGCAATGTCTGAAGGTTTTGATTGTCACACCTGGAGGCGCTGGGGGTTTGCTACTAGTATCGCCTAGTACCTAATGGGTAGAGGTCAGGGATACTGCTAAACATCCCACAATCCATAGGACAGAATACACAACCAGCCACAGTGGTACTGAGGTTGAAAACATTGATCTACTTCTACTCCACAAAAGTAAAAATGGTTTCTTACAGAACCTTCCAGATTTTTTCTCATTTATAGGCTTAAAACACAAAATGGATAATCTTTGTTCTTCAACCTCTTCACTTAGTATTTCCTCATTAACTTTCCGTGTTAGTATGAGCCTAATTCTTTTTAGTCGCTGCTTTAGTATCTTATTATATGTATGTACTAAACTTTATTTAACCAATCCCAAATAATGGATATTTATATTGTTTAACATTTTATGTTACTAGAAACACAGTTTTGTTTATACATCTTTATACAGGCATTTTCTGTGTACTTGGGAAGTATATCTGTAGATTAATTCCTAAGCATAAATTGGCATATGTGAATTCTAAATGTGGATGGATATTACCAGATTCTCTACAAAATTTTTTTGCACCAGTTTTCACTCTTCATAGTGTATGTAGAATAGCGGTTCTTAACCTGTGGGTCGTGACCCCTTTGGGAGTCGAATGACCCTTTCACAGGGGTCACCTAAGACCATTGGAAAACCCATATATAATTACATACCGTTTTTGTGATTAATCACTATGCTTTAATTACGTTCAATTTGTAACAATGAAAATACATCCGGCATATCAGATATTTACATTACAATTCATAACAGTAGCAAAATTACAGTTATGAAGTAGCAACGAAAATAATTTTATGGTTGGGGTCACCACACCATGAGGAACTATATGAAAGGGTTGTGGCATTAGGAAGGTTGAGAACCACTGGTGTAAAAGCAAGTATTCTTTCTCATTTTTATTAGATTAGTGATTGGAGTATATTTAGAAAGCATGTGTTCTAAGATAGTAAATACAAAAGTCTGCTAAAACTGTTAATGGAAACTTGATAATAGTAGAATTTCAAAATGGAAATACAAAGAAAGTAATAAAATTGGAAATTATTTTTTAAAATTTCGTATTAATTTACTAATTTCTTTTTGTCTTTAACCTCCTAACTGGAACTTGGTTGGTCATTCTTCAAAAGTGGTAACTGGAAACACAAGAATAATTCTTGCATTCTTTAAAGATGTTCAGTTTACAAATACTATCTCATTTATTTCTTTATTAACCATATCATCCCTTTTTATAGATGGAATGAAAACTTGGAGACCTTTTATGACTTCCCTAAAATAAGGCCATTAAGTTTCAGAATCGGCAATCCGACCTAACCCTTTATACCACAGCCACCTTCTTATACCATCTTTATAATAGTTCATAATTAACCACACAGAAATTAACCATACTACTACATTTGTTTAAAAATTAAGAGATAATTATATGAATGAAATTTGTAAAATGTTACAAACCCGAAAGTATCACCACTACTCATATAACGTAGGTTTACAATTGTGAGTACACAAACACAGTTTATTTTTGTATTATTATTTTTTATTATTGTGTTACTAGAGGCCCAGTGCATGAAATTTGTGCATTGGGGGACAGGTCCCTCAGCCCAGCCTGCGCCTTCTTGCAGTCCCATAGCCCTCAGGGGATGTCCGACTGCTGCGATGGTGGGAGAGGCTCCCACCGCTGCTGTGCTTTCTAGCCATGAGCCCGGCTTAGGGCTTCTGGCTGAGTGGCGCTTTCCCTGTGAGAGCGCACTGACCACCAGGGGGCAGCTCCTGCGTTGAGTGTCTGACCCCTGGTGGTCAGTGCACATCATAGCAACCGGTAGTTCCACTATTCAATCTGCATATTAGCCTTTTATGTAGGACTAGAGAGGCCCAGCGCACGATTAAATCGTGCGGGGAGGGTCCCCAGCCCTAGCCCCCTGCCATCAGGGCCATCTTCTGCCTATTCGCCAGCCCCCAGGCCGAAGGCCACTTCCACCGCCAGGCTGTCAGGCCATTGGGATCACCAGCTCATCCCTGGCTGCTCTGGGGCTCAGGCCTTGGGAAAGTGGATGCCGGAGACTTCACCTCCGTGTGTGTGCTGGGTCTGCCGCTGATGGAACGCGCTGCCTGCTCGGACCTTTCAAGCACATGCCACTGCTGCCGCTGCTGCGCTAATGGAGGCTGTGGGGTGCTCCCGCGACTTACCTGCCCTGGCGTGAGCTGACCCAGTGGGCAGCGCATTCCATCAGCCACCTGCCCAGCATACGCACATGGAGGTGAAGTTGCCAGTGCCCACTTTCCCGCAGGCCTGAGCCCCTGAGTAGCAGGGGATGGATGAGCTAGTGATCCCAACAGCCTGACAGCCAGCCTGGTCTCCTGCCACCCACCCCAAGGACTCAGTGCGTTCCTGTCTGAAACCTCGCTCCCCTCAGGGGGAAACAGCTGGGGAGGGCACAGCTGTTGCCAAGATGACCCTTGCAGGACTGACTTCCTCCTGGTTGGTCGAGCCTCAGTTGTGATGTTACACCCAGGGTATAAAATATATAAATAGATAGGATTTTTGATACAATCTATGGTAAACCTATTTTTGTTCTAACATGTATACTTCTGAGTGTTTTTGCCTTTTATTTTTGCTACTAAAAAAGGGTGCTTATTGAGGAACTTTCATTACTATGTTTTCATAATTTTGCAAGTTGCATATATATATTTTTTTAATATATTTTGTTGATTTTTTACAGAGAGGAAGGGAGAGGGATAGAGAGTTAGAAACATCAATGAGAGAGAAATACCGGTCAGCTGCTTCCTGCACACTCCCCACTGGGGATTTGCCCGCAACCAAGATACATGCCCTTGACCGCAATCGAACCTGGGACCCTTGAGTCTGCAGGCTGACGCTCTGTCCACTGAGACAAACCGGTTAGGGCAAGTTGCATATTTTTTTAATGAGTCATTAGTTGGAAAAAATCACAGAGGGGTGTGGAGACAAGTAAATCACATGTTATTTATAATAATAATTTATCTTTGGTTTATTAGCACTTTCAACCATCCTAGCTTTCATTTCTTGTAATAAAAACAAATATTTGCTCTTTAAATTCAATTTCATAGAAATCCTTTAGCATTAAAAGGAATGGTGGAAAATATTGCTTACAAGTATCTTGGAAGCTATCAAACAACTCTCTTAATCCTGAGGATCACTATTCAGAAGTACAGAGGTAGGAATCAAGAAGACATAATGAAGAGTGCCAGTTATATAAGGTGAAAGTAAGTTTACATTTATGTTAGGAGTATCTTTTAACTAGAACTAGCTTGAGTTTATAGTTTGCTGTCATCTTGAGCCAGGGGCAAGGAGTATGATCTTGATCTTTAAGACTAACCTATGAAAAAAAACACACAGATGTTTATATTGATATTGCCTGATTCCTTGCACAAATGTTTATTTTTGTTTTTTATGCTGTTCAACTGTGATTGAAAACAATTGCTGTAAATGTATATCAAAGCATGTATAACGTTCATTGTCAAAATTATAGATCAGTTTTAACAGAAGGAAATATGAGGTCAATGGGTGAATAAGAGTGGTGAAGTAGTGTGCAAGTCTTTATTAATGCTGTCACAGCTTAGGCACTGTCTGTCATCTTTTAAATTTCTGAAGCTTGTGTAGTAATTTGCACACAGTTCTTCAGTGAGACTAATTATAATATATAATAAGAGGGGCTGTGACTTACACAGTTTAATTTTATTCCATCAATCTTTAGCACTCCAAGGTAGATATTGTCAAGGCAGACTTCCTTTCAGTTTGAAACCTTTTGGGAAAAGGCCCCAGAGATCATTCAGGATTATTTACCTTAAAAGAAAGAAGGAAGCATGGGAGACAGGGGAAACAGGAGAAAAAGTCTTTCAGGTATGTGATCATAGATATGTGTTCCTAATTTCTTCCCCAAATCAGGAGGCTCATTGAAGATCTTTCCATAGGAGTCTTTTGGGTATGCTATAAAATTATTACTTTTAATATTATTAGAAAGTATGAAAACATTTTGGATATTTGTAAAGCATAGGCTTTTCCCCCTTCTTTTTAAAGTTAGGAACACAGCTAAATTCTTTGAATTTTGATTTAGACAGGGAAGATGGGTTACACAGATTGATGATATTTATTCCAGGCTGCATCCCTGACAAGGGGAAGAATGAAATACTTTACCTTAGCAATCTCTTCTGTTTTCAAATTCAGGTGGGAATAGGTACCAGTCCTTGCATAAATATGTGTGCAAGATGTGTGAGTCTGTATGTTGAACAGGGTAATAGTTTTATAACTGTATGACAGAGAAATTACAGGTAGGCAGGGACCAAGATCACTGATTAAGGGAGAAGCGGCTCCCTCTAGGCTGTTAAGAAATAATAACTTCATATGCCACTTTCTGCTAACTGGAGTTGATGGCTCACCAGAGCATTCTTTATTGCTGATTAAGTAGCATTATGAAAATACTGACTTGGTTATGTTAACTAAATGCCTCTGTGTGTAGAACTTCGAATGTCAAATAGTTTTAGCAGTCGTCTTTAACATTTCACATTACCTTTCTGGAATCACATTTCTAGGTCTCACTGGCTGTTATTTGAGGTTAATGTAAAAATGCCAGTCTTTCGTTTGTGGAGTTAGGTGTAGCCAAAAGCTTTTCTTTAATTATATCCATTCATGCTGCTATAGTTAAGGGTCTGTCAGCATTTCCATTATAGACTTCCATTTTCAAGGTTTTATAACATAGCTATGAAAATTAGCTTTGGGCAAAAACTTGACATACAAGGCCTCATGAGATTCTCCCTCCTCCCCATCCCCCTTTTTCATTTTTACTGAAGTAAGGGTGAGTGATTTCAAAATGCCTTTTGGCATCTGCAAATATCATTTGGAGTTTAAAAAGAAACAATAAATTTTCAGGCTTTGTATCTGTTTGTTCTACCACTTAAAAAGGGTTGTGGACTTATGAATTTAAGCCAAATGGATATTGATCAACTGATAACCTATTTTGCACTAAACAAGAGTCTAGTTTCAAAGAAGTCTAAAGGTAGCTGAAAACTTATCTAAAATGTTAAATGTTGAGCCTAAGAAATAGTTTAAAAGAAATTATCTTTTTTTGATACTCTACTCAAGTACAACTTCTTAAAAGATTAAAACTCTTTTTCCTACCTCCAAAATACATTTTGAAAATCAATGTATTTTTAAATCCCTTTTCTTCTTTTCCCTTGAGCCTAGAAGGTCATCTGTTCGTTATATATTTGTTTTGACATTTGGGATGGGTTTGTGTGTGTGAGTATGCACACATAAAAATCTGCTTACTATTTCTCTCAAATATTTTCCATGTTTAATAGTTCTAGTTATTTTAACCTTTATTGTATGGTATTGTTTATTCAAGACAACTTTTTTACATCTTCAGTGAGAGAACTGGGGGTTATTTAAGTAGGGGAGGATGTAGTACAAAAGGAAATAGTCTTATGAGGGTCTGCTCTATGCCAAATAATTTACATGATTTTTCAGGAAAAATGGAAAGGAAAGTCTTGACTGCATGCATGCCTTTTCCTCCTTTTGTTATTGGATGCACTATTAGTATGAATGGGTTCCAGCTTTTAATTATTGAAGAATAGTTTACAATAATACAAATTTGAAACTGGATAGGAATTTTTAAAATAATTGAATTGTGAGTTATTTGCATATCGTTTTTTTAGTATATCCCAGATTTCCCAAAGTACCTGCTCATGTGCAGTTTCTTTATCATCTATATATGAATATAAAATGAAAACTTCCCTCCTTCATGCTAGTTACATAGGAGTTCCTTGGTAGCTATACCTCAATAGTGGCTACTATGGTGGACAGCAGATCTCTCAGACAGCACTGACTTCAAGGCTGCACCCATCCAGAATGTGGGTCATAACTTCTCAAATGCATGCTTGTGTTCTTTATTTATTGCTTTTTTTATTTTATGTGAACAATATTATTCTTTATTCCAACTTACCTTGAAATATGTATGCTTCTCCGTGTGTCCCTAGTCTTGAATAGTCTTTCTTCCCTTTGAATTTTTTAACACTTTCTAATGTCCTTTGCTTTCTATGTCGTGTTGTGATTGTTTTTTACAGAAGATAAATTTATTTTTTAAATTTATCTTATTGTTGAAAGTATTGCAGCTGCCCCATGTCCCCCTCCACTCCCCCCCAATGGCCCTCTCTGTTTCACCCCCTCCCCCTCTCAAGGCCTTCTCAGCACTATTGTCTGAGTCCATGGAGAAGATGCATATTTATTAAATTATTATTTAACAAATCCAACTAATATTTGTGAGTGCCTACTAAGGTAGCAGGCATTATAGACACTTGGTGTACATCACTGAACCAGTTAAATGCAGCATATCTGGTATGCACTCATGTATTATATGAAAGATATATTGAGAAAATAGAGAAAGGTACTTACTTAGATGAGTGTTCATTCCAACCATACGTCTTCACCATTTTAAAAGCATTTTACTATTTCAGTTACTCAGCATTATTTGATAATGATTTATACTTGTTCCTAAATTTTACCTGCTTATCCAACAATTCTAGCCAATATTCACATGAAAGTACACAACAGTATCTGTGCAGCCAGGCTATAGGTTTAATGCATAATCTGAATTTCACAGCATGTGTATTGCCTAAGGATCACTGGGCATAAGGGACCTCCAGAGAGATGCCAGGAGTCCATTCTTCTCAATTAATTGAAAGATTTTTGGTATTATTGAAAGATAAAACTCATGTCTAGCTGAAAAAATTTGGACCATTTTTATTATTTTGTTTCACCAATTCAGTAGTTTTCACCAGACTGTTCTCCCATTGAAATATAGCAACACATGGAGTATAAGGGGCCTTTGAGCTTTTCACCTTGTTTGGGGGAGTTTTCAGAACCTCTCCATTGAGGCTAGTTCTACAGGAACACTTTGAATCTCAAAGTAGAGATCATCTGTGTTTGGATTGTATTGGAAGCAAGGTCTTTGGGAGAGAGAACTGAAGTAATGAAGTAGAGGAAGTATCAATAAAATAATATATGACAGTTCCCAGAATGAAACATTTTTTTATTAAAAGGGCCTATTGAGTGACTCCAGTGCAATGTAAGAAAATAGACTCACAACAGGGCACATTGATGTGAAATTTAGAGTGCTGGGTACAAAGAAAAGGTACCAAAGTATCCATGGACATCTTAGTCTTCTCCACCTTTCTTAGTCCTCTATTTTTTTGTATTTACTGTATTTCTAGTCTTGTTATCTCCAATTATAATCTAGATCAGATCTAATATGTAAAACCCCAGTTCCCAGTAATTACAAAATTAAAAAGTCGACTATAGCTTTATATTAGATTTTCTTTTGACGATCACTTCTGTTTTTAAGAAGTAGGTGAATGCAGCTTTATGACCTCTGATAGTTCTTCAAGTTTGAAGTTACTGAAGATGTTTTTTTTCTGAGATGAAACAGTAAATCCACCTCTTAAAATTAGAGAGGAAAAAAGGGAAGGGAAGAGTAGAGAAAGAACATTGGGCTGAAAGGACGAGGAAAACCAGAAATATACTCTGTAAAGGAAACATTTCATTCTTCTGAAGTGGATCAGCTCAGTTGTTTAGGGAATAGAGGTGCCATGATTATTTTCTGTACCAAGCACTGGAATATTTCTCTTTGGCAAATGGTAATAAATCAAAAGATGTTGGGGTGAGGTGAAAGCTATTTTCCCCAATCTTATTTATGTCACAGTAGTTTCTTGTCTGAACCCCATGGTTCACAATAGGTATTTAGACCCCCCAGATCTTTGAAGCTTTGGATGAAACTCAGCAATGAGTTTGTAAGAAGGTATCGCTACTTTGTTCTTTCATGGCACCACACTGCTCTGCTTCTTCAACCAAAGACATGTTGTCATAATAAATATTGAAGACTGGTAAATCCCATTCGTGACTGGATTGCTAAAGTTAACTATCAGCTGTAAAAACAGCTGAAATTGTGATTTCAGTAAGTGGACCCAAGCTAAAGAAATTAAGATAAATTGCTATTGTGGCTTTTGGTTATAAAAGGGAAATAGAGGAAGCAAGTAATAATTTAAGCTTCTATGTCTAATACGTGTAGTGCTACTAGATGTGTTTTTTAATGATGCGATATGTCAGTGAGGGAAGGAAACCTATCTCTTAATTATCCCATTAATTATTTTTGGATTAATAAAACCTCCAAAGGCACTATAAATTGTAGAAAAAGTATATTCATTATAGTTGTAAAATATTTCTAGCTATCCTCACCATCTTCTGGTAATTACTCTAAAGTTATTTTCTTTAACGTGTTTCTTAGCATCAAAGTACATATTTGTTTCATGATATGAATTTACTTTTGCCACTGTATGGCCTATAAGAACAATTCCTTACCTTTCTCCATGTACCTTGTGGAGTAGGGTGAGTAATTGCTCTGTTTCAAATTTTATATTTTAACAAAATTGAGAACAATATAAAGAGTGAAACTAGCATTTGGAACTCTTAATTTCAATAGTTTCTTCTTTACATTACAAGATATATATTTTTCTCTCTTTAGGATATCTCTTGTCAGATTTAAGGCTTATTTAAAATGAAAAGAAAGCTGGAGCAATTTTCTTTATTCCATTTCAGTCTCCTAAGGTCTCTTTCCCCCTGGTGAGCTCATAGCAACAGGGGGGTTTAAGGGAATTCAGCTTTCTGCAAATTAATGTCTCACATCATGAAAATTCAGGACTTTTTTTTTTTTATCTTGAAAAGTAATACAGTGAGTGCGAGTATTATTTCTTGCCAGCGGGTGGAAGATGAATGATTTTGTCACAGTTTTACTGCTTGATGAGCAGTGTCCTGAGGGTCAGGCTTAAGTCTGTGTCACTATGCTGCTCATTACTCTTGAGCTAAATAAGGGCTGATTGGATCTAAATTGCCTAGCACATGGGCCACAGATGAGCTCAGTGAGCAGGGGATGACCTGCTATTCAGTCTGGGAGTAACCCCGGTGTGCAAATGCGGCATTAGAACACCGTGGGAGAATGAGAGGCTACCGGCTGCTGCCAGCAAAAGAAATCTAAATGTAAAAACTCTTTGATGCTGTGATGTTAGAATTTGAAATGTAGGAAGTGACAGGTTGATGGTACTTATCAGCTTTGGCTGGATTAGAGAACAGTGTCATCTTGCTTATATAATGACAGAAGAATGAAGCCAACAGCTAACTACTGTGCAGAGGAGAGCCGCCACTGTTGCCTCCGCCAGTCCTTGCTGCCTCCTACTGGCAATTTTCCTGGAAGCCAATATAAGAGAATGAATAAAAGACCCTCCTCAGTGGACATCCAGGAATTTGGACTCTGGTCATGAAAAGCTGCCCATAGTAAGATGCAAAGAAAAGTCTATGATTTTAGAGCATATTCAATAGCAGGTGGCTTTTTAAAAAATCATTATTAGAAAATTGGTTGTTTCAGAATTTTCTAGTTTACCAAGAGTTAATCCATTTATGAAGTGAAACTACCCAGAGCAAGAAACACCGGTCTACTCTTCCTGGAACACTGTTCTTTCATGGGCCTCAGTTGGCTTGGTTGATCTCTCAATTATATATTTTTATCAATAATGGCATTTTACCAACAACTAATCTTCAAAATCTAACAAAAGATTGCCAGCCATAGTGTTAGCAAAGTTTGAAAGATACCTGATAAAAATACAAAGTGAAAAATGCCCCTGATGATGTAGCTTATGCTGCATAAATCTCCCTTTTAGGGAAAGGGATGGAAGGAAAAGGTTTCTCACACAAGTCAAATTATTAAAAAAAAAAAAAAAAACCAGAACAGCCCTATGATATGAGACCTCTTTTGTTTCATTTTATTCCTGCCGTTGTAATTTCTTTTTTTTTAAACATATTTTATTCATTTTTTACAGAGAGGAAGGGAGAGAGATAGAGAGTTAGAAACATGGATGAGAGAAACATCGATCAGCCGCCTCCTGCACATCTTCTACTGGGGATGTGGCGCAACCCAGGTACATGCCCTTGACCGGAATCAAACCTGGGACCTTTCAGTCTACAGGCCAACGCTCTATCCACTGAGCCAAACCGGTTTTGGCTGTAATGTCTTTAAAAAAAATCAATATTAGGCTATTATATGTTTGTGATATAAATTTTTAAAATGTAGACAGGTTTATTTTAAAGTTACTTATCTCACCTTGCTGAGAGAACTACTATTGATAGTTTGTTGTAGCCTTCTAGATATCTCTTATTTCTATATATTTTTTAAATCCAAACTTGGGATTGAATACTGTTAGTGTCTTGCTTTTCTCACTGAATATGTCATCGATGGCTTTTCATATCAGTGACACCTACAACATTATTTTCCATGGCTTCATAATATTCCACTCTGGGGATACACCATAGTTTACTTGACCATTCCTTATTGATGAAAGTGGGCACTGTTTTGAAGTTTTTACTATTAGATACAAAGCTGTGATGACTGTCTTTATGTCTATTGGCAAGGTTCATGGGTCCTGTTGTATAAACGGCACTGCACAATTCCAGGGTGCCATTTACAGCATTCTAAATGAGGCTTAGATCTTCTTGGACATGTTTGATTATGTGTGGAAGCTCTTCTTTAAATGATTTGGTTTAAAATACAGGATCTTAGGTATAATTATTTTTTAAAAATTGGGAGCCATATTTTAGTTCAAGGTTTATACAGACACAACACACACATATACATAATGACATTATATCTACAGAGAAGCGAATTTTTACCTAGTTGAAAACTTTAGACTAGAAAAATAAATTTAAAAAATTGTCATTTAGAACAAAACTAGTTCTATATGTTGAAAACATAGTGATAGAAAGCTTCTAGAATTTAGGGTAAAATGACAGGTGAAACTTCCTTCATTTGTCAGTATAGGTTCCCTACTGTTTCCTTTAAGCCTCTTTTTTATTATTATTAGTATCAAATATAACCTAAAGTTTTAAATATAACTCTAAAGCACTTGAAGTTTCTACAGAGAGTTTTTAATGCATTTCTTTTTTATATTATCAAAATTCATGTATTCTGTTAAGAATATAAATAATGCAGCCCTAATCGGTTTGACTCAGTGGATAGAGTGTCAACCCGTAGACTGAAGGGTCCCAGATCGATTCCAGTCAAGGGCACATACCTCAGTTGCAAGCTGGATCCCCAGTCCTGGTCAGGGTGTGTGCAGGAGGTAAGAAGTCAATGTATTTCTCTCACATCAATGTTTCTCTGTGTCTCCCCCTCCCTTTCTCTCTCTCTCTAAAAAACAATAGAAAAATATCCTCGCGTGAGGATTAAAGGTAGCATATATCTAATCTAATAAAAGAGAAACATGCAAATTGACCTTACCTTCGCTACGCCCCAAGCCACACCCAGCAGCCAATCAGAGCGACTATATGCAAATTAACCCAACCAAGATGGCGGCCTGCAGCCACGGAGCTGGAGCAAGCAGGAGGCTTGGTTGCCCTGGCGATGGAGGAAGCCAAGCTTCCCCCCTGCCCTGGCCACTGTTGCCTCTGCTAAAGGCAACAGTTTCAATTATAGAAGATAAATAAATCCCAGATACTTGCTTCCAGCCAGCCTCCACTGGGAGCTTGGGTGGCTGGGGGCTGTGGCCAGCCTGCAAACAGCCATCAGCCCCTCACCCAGGCTGGCCAGGCATCCCAGCGGGGAACCCCACCCTGAAGGGGCTGTGGCCAGCCTGAAAATAGCCATCAGCCCTTCAGCCAGGCTGGCCAGGCACCCCAATGGGACTCCCACCCTGATCCTGGACACCCTTCGGGGCAAACCAGCCAGCCGCCACCCATGCACCAGGACTCTGTCCCAGGGGTCCTCAAGCTATGGCCTGCGGGCCACATGCAAATACAAATATTGTATTTGTTCCGTTTTGTTTTTTTCCTTCAAAATAAGATATGTGCAGTGTGCATAGGAATTTGTTCATAGTTTTTTTTTAAAACTATAGTCCGGCCCTCCAACGGTCTGAGGGCCTGCTCCCCGCTGGCAAGTGGTCATCCCCTGAGGGCCTTTGGGCTGCCAGAGGGATGTCTGACTGCCAGCTTAGGCCTGCTGCCCCAGGGAGCGGGCCTAAGCCAGCAGGTGGTAATCCCCTGAGGGGTCCCAGATTGTGAGAGGGCACAGGCCAGGCTGAGGGACTCCCCCGAGTGCACAAATTTTTGCGCACCAGGCCTCTAGTGTGTGTGTGTATAAAAATTAGAGGTCCAGCTCATGAAATTTGTGCACGGGTATGGTCCATAGACTTGGCCTGCAATCAGGGCCCTCTTCCCCAACTGCCAGCAGCCAGCCCAGCCCCACACCGCCACCCACCCCTAGTTTCCTGTTCACCATTGGGCATTAGGAACCTACTGGCTAGGGTGGTGGGAGGGGGATATACCAAGAGGTTGGCCGTTCCCGCCCACTTGCTGGCTCTGTCTCCCAAAGCTAGTTGCCCTCTGTGTGGAGCAACCAGCAGGGTGGGGGCCTTGGCCTGGCACTGCCGGTGTCCACAGCCACCCGCCCCCAGTGCCCCATTTCCCATCAGGCAATCAGAGCCTGCCCGCCAGGAGAGGGACTGAGAGGTTGGCCAGCAGGCCACGATTGGGTAATTGGGGCCTCTGGCCTCAGGTAAGCTTCTGCATTGAGCATCTGCCCCATGGTGGTCAGTGCGCATCATAATGACCAGTCATTCCGCTGTTCAGTTGATTTGCATATTACCCTTTTGTTATATAGGACTAGAGGCCCGATGCATGAAATTCATGCAACAGTAGGCCTTCCTTCCCCCGGCTGCCGGCACCAGCTTCCCTCTGGCACCTGGGACCCGGGCTTCTCTCGCAGCCCTGGCTTCTTCTGGAAGGTTGTCCAGAAGGATGTCCAGTCTAATTAGCATATTACGCTTTTATTATTATAGATAATACAGAAATATATGTTGCAGAAACTAAATGTCATTCCTCTTCTAAATCTTCCTCCCACAGAAGGAACCACTGTTAACCCTGTGGAGAATGTTCTTCTAAACTGTTGCTGCTGCTTCTTTTATCCACAGTACTTTTTTTACCACCTCTCTTATTTTAAGTAGGAAAAATGAGATTGTACCTTGTAAATTTCTAACTTCAGTTTTTCTGTGAAAGATGAGAGACATCTCTGCACAAGCATTGTATAAGGCTGCATAGTATCTTTTTTTATAACTAGAGGCCCAGTGCATGATTCGTGCATGGGTGGGGTCTGGTCGCCTGCCCCAGTGGGTGCTGATTGGGGCTGGTTTGGCAGGGGGGAGGGGCTGGCTCAGGGAGGGGCCATGGACAGTTGGCCAGCCGGCCCTCCCCCTGATAGGGGTGGAGGGCAATGGGGGGTGGGCCAGTGGGGGCGAGGGGCCGCAGGAGGTTGAGAGGGTCCGATTGGGGCCTCAGTCTGGCTGGTTGGTCACCTCAGTGCGCATCATAGCAACTGGTTGTTACGGTTGCTTGGCTTTTATATATATAGACTAAAGCAGTGGTTCTCAACCTTTGAGTCGTGACCCCTTTGGGAGTCGAATGACCCTTTCACAGGGGTCGTCTAAGACCATCGGAAAACACATATATAATTACATGTTGTTTTTGTGATTAATCACTATGCTTTAATTATGTTCAATTTGTAACAATGAAAATACATCCTGCATATCAGATATTTACATTACAATTCATAACAGTAGCAAAATTACAGTTATGAAGTAGCAACAAAAATAATTTTATGGTTGGGGGTCACCATAACATGAGGAACTGTATTAAAGGGTCGCGGCATTATGAAGGTTGAGAACCACTGGACTAGAGGCTCGGTGCATGAAATTTGTGTACAGATAGGGTCCCTAGGCTGGCCAGCCATCAGGGCTGATCAGGTTCCCTGCCTCCCAACCTCGTCCACCTCCTTTCGCTGCCCTTGCACTGCTACTGCGCCTTCCCCAACTCCCTCTTTTCTCACCACCTGTGTGCCACCACTGTGCCATTCCCCCCTCCTCCCCATCTTCTCCTTCACTCGCCACCCATGTGCCAGCCGGGGCCTCCCTTAGGACCTGCCTTGCCTGGGACTGTCCACTCACCTGTTCCACCATCCCACCACAGTCCTGCTCTCATCGGGGCCCATCAGGGCTGGCAGTGCCTCCACTGCTGCCCACTGCTAGCACCATGTCGCCAACATCCGTCATTTTCCGCACCGTCCCCTGGTGATCAGCACACATCTAACTCCTGGTTGGTCGAACTCCCACTCGTGGGGACAATTTGCATTTTGGCCTTTTATTATATAGGACTAGAGGCCCCGTGCACAAAAATTTGTGCTCTCAGGAGGGAGGGGGGTCCCTCAGCCTGGCCTGTGCCCTCTTGCAGTCTGGGACCCCTCAGGGTATGACCACCTGCTGGCTTAGGCCCGCTCCCTGGGGGGATTGGACCTAAGATGGCAATCAGACATCCCTCTGGCAGCCC